>NW_007164248.1:0-1107 GCF_000164805.1 Carlito syrichta
TACATACATATACACACACCCTAAAATAATTGACTCATTTAAAAAGTATATCATTTTGTTACCAGAAATATTGCCATGCTTTTCAATTTATTCAAATTATATGTATTTATTTTTACATAGAGGTCATCAAAAGTAGACAGGTAGATAGATAGATGGATAAATAGATACATAATATATAGCTTAGGTTTATTTCCAAGCACTTCATGTAAATTATTTAGCTTATGTTTTCTCAGTATTTATTATTATCAGCTAAGAGAAGAATAAATGTTTATGTTTATTTTGTATTAGCACTAATATATCTATTGTTAGTTTCCTTAATTTGTAGTTTATTTTTGTTTTTAAGTCACTAATGATATTATTTCAAAATGATGATTTAATTTCTATTTGCAGTAACACTTACTACAGTGTTTTACTATCTCTTTCAGAAATCAATAAAATAAAATTTGTGATAGCAGATATCTTTTTCCTTTATCTTACTTAAAAACAATGAATCTATTCTCAATTTATCGTGATATATGACAGAGTATATTTTTAGTTAAGTTACTTGCTTTTTTCTCCTTGTTAACTGTCAACATTTATAGATCAAAATTAGAAGCGGATAACTAGAGAATATTTTAAGTGAGAAGAACTCTCATGATTATCAACTTCACAGAATACTAATGAGGTTGATGTATAAAATATAACAAATAACTCTTATTCTTTATGTACCAGATAGTATTCTAAATTCTTGAACTGTATTACCACATTAAACCTCATAATGTTTTCTTTTTTTTTTTTTTTTTTTTTTTTTTTTTTTTGTGTTACCTACATTTAATAGTTAACAAAATATATTTTATGCTGAATTCCAGCTTCAGGCATCGCTCAAACTCTGTAATCTTCAAATGTGTATTTACTTTTTTTAGCATCCTAAAGAGCAAGCCTCTTCAAATTATTCTTTTTTTAACGAGTGGGAATCTCACTCTGTCACCTAGGTAGGGGTGCAGGAGCACACTCATGGCAACCCAGTGTCGATCTGCTGGGCTCTGGCAATTCATTCACCTCATGTTTTTATGAAGTGGGCACAGTTATTTCCATGCATAAGACAAGAGAATTGAGGCATGAAGAGGT
>NW_007164249.1:0-667 GCF_000164805.1 Carlito syrichta
AGTCAACGAGTTAGTTGAACTTTTGGTTGGTGAGTGAGCCGTCTAGTATGCTGACTGGTTGGCATGTAAGGGAGCATACTAGTTAGCTGACCTGATGGAAAGTGAGCGAGACCACTAGTTAGCTGATCAGCTTGCAGAGTTGCTAGCCCACTAGTTAGCTAAGTAATTAGCTGATTTGATAGCTGTCTTAACTAGATAACTGACTAGCTAGCTGGCTATCTAGCTGATGTAACTAGCTAGAAAACAAGCTATATACCTGTCTATCTGGCTGACTTAACTAGCTAGCTAACTGGCAAGTTAGCTGGCTGGCTGACAACTATCGAGCTGATTAGTTAGCTAACTAGATAGCTGACTGAAATAGCTAGCTGACAAGCAACCTGACTACCTAGCTGACTTAAATAGTTAGCTGACTTGCCAGCTGACTTAACTAGCTAGCTGTCTAGCTAGCTGACTTAACTAGCTGACTAGCTAGTTGGCTGAATAGCTGGCTAGCCAGCTGACTTAACTAGCTAGATACCTGGTCGGCTAGATGGCTAGCCAGCTGGCTTAACTAGCTAGCTACCTGGCTGACTAGTTGGCTAGGCAGCCAGCTAGCTAGTTAGAGGGCTGCCCAGCTGGCTAGCTAGCTGAATTAAATAGCCATCTGGCTGGCTGGACAGTCTGATAC
>NW_007164250.1:0-675 GCF_000164805.1 Carlito syrichta
AGAAAAGAAAGAACGCCCTTTTGAGGGTCACTGTCCCTGTACTCATTTTCATTGTCTTTCCTCTATGGTTAAGCCCCACATATTCACATTCCGTCATGTACTTAAGAGATCAAGAAGGTTCAGTTTTGTGGAGAGTTTTGTATGAACTCATGCATATCACTTGTCCACTCTATAGTTATAAAGTGGGTCTAGATTTCATCCATAGAAAAGATATCATTTTTTTTCTTAGTTTCATTCTGATTTACTCTTTGGCCTACTTCTATTCTTACTCCAAATGATGTTAGTTCTTAGGAATTGAGTCTGTTTGTTTTGTTGTTGTTGTTGTTTTTTGAGCCAGAGTCTCACTCTCTCACCCAGGTTAGAGGGCAATGTCATGCTCATGGCCCCTGCAGCCTTGTGCTGCAGAGCTGAGGTGATCTTCCCCCTCAGTCTTCCAAGTAGCCAGCTAATTTTTTGATACATTGAAGGGACGAGGTCTCATCAAGTTGCCCAGTCTGAACTCAAACTTGTGGGCTCTGGCAATTCTCTCACCTCGGTTTCCCAAAGTGCTGGATAATTATAGGTTTGAGCCATGCCACATGGCCTAGGGAAATACAGTTTTGGTCAACTTTCTAGCACAGTCCTTGGACCAATAGTCAGCCCCCTCAGTGTTCTGCTGAGTCTTTCCTTTTGGGA
>NW_007164251.1:0-810 GCF_000164805.1 Carlito syrichta
GATCAAGAAGGTTCAATTTTGTGGAGAGTTTTGTATGAACTCATGCATATCACTTGTCCACTCTATAGTTATAAAGTGGGACTAGATTTCATCCATAGAAAAGATATCATTTTTTTTCTGAGTTTCATTCTGATTTGCTCTTTGGCCTACTTCTATTCTTACTCCAAATGATGTTAGTTCTTAGGAATTGAGTCTGTTTGTTTTGTTGTTGTTGTTGGTTTTTTGAGCCAGAGTCTCACTCTCTCACCCAGGCTAGAGGGCAATGTCATGCTCATGGCCCCTGCAGCCTTGTGCTGCAGAGCTGAGGTGATCTTCCCCCTCAGTCTTCCAAGTAGCCCGGCTAATTTTTTGATACATTGAAGGGACGAGGTCTCATCAAGTTGCCCAGTCTGAACTCAAATTTGTGGGCTCTGGCAATTCTTTCACCTCGGTTTCCCAAAGTGCTGGATAATTATAGGTTTGAGCCATGCCACATGGCCTAGGGAAATACAGTTTTGGTCAACTTTCTAGGCACATCCTTGTGACCAATATTCAGCCCCTTCAGTGTTCTGCTGAGTCTTTCCTTTTGGGAGCTAATGCTCAGAGAACATTACTTGACCTGAATTGATAACCTCATTTACACTTATTTTAAAAGCTTTTCTCAATCATCTCAAATCGTTTTTTCATCTTGATTCCTTTCTTGCTTTTTGACTTTTTCTCTGATAGTTCTCTTCCCCTGGCTGTGGTAGCTCTCACCTCTCTTTCCATATTGCTTTGTTCCTTGTAGCTTCCTCTCAGGCATGCTGTTAGATTTTCAAATGATCCCTTTTA
>NW_007164252.1:0-705 GCF_000164805.1 Carlito syrichta
CTTCCATTTCAGACTTGACTTAATTTTTTTAACAATGTCTTTCAAATACATGGTGATTTTTATTTGAATAAAGCATTTTTCAGTGTGATAAGTTTTTCTTTTAACAAAAAATAAACTGCTTAACCAAAGGCTTCTCTTGTGTTTTCTTTTTAAAATTTTTCAGTGTTAGGTCTTATACTTTGATCTTTGCTTTAATTTGAGTAAAACTTTGTCTATGATTTGAAAAATGTTTCAATATTTATTTTTTTCAAAAGTATATACAGGTATTATAGGGCTGTTTGTCTAAAAATAATTCTTTTTAGTGAATTAACCTGCATATTTATAGAAAAATCAGCTGACCACATAACTCGTTATTTATTTTATCTATTCATTTTTCTATTTACATACCAACACCACATAGTTTTGATTCACATTGTTGTGAATCTGGTGATACAATTTCCTCAACTTTGTTTTCTATCAAATATTTTTCTTTTGGCAGTCTGGGTTCTTTGCATTTTCATATAGACTTTATAATTAGATTGCAAATTTATACACAAAGACTGCTGTGATTTTGATTTCTAATGTAATGAATCTATAAATATATTTAGGGAGAATTGACACAATTATATTGATACTCTATTAAGTAAACATACAGTAATATATTTCTTCATTTCCTTTATTTCTTTCTTTTTTTTTTGAGTTGGAGTCTCACTCTGTCACCCAGAC
>NW_007164253.1:0-725 GCF_000164805.1 Carlito syrichta
GAACCCGTCCAGGTAGCCTCAGGAACCCCCGCACCAAAGCTCGGGCAGACATTTTGGGGGAGTTGAACTTGAGAGTGCCGAGCTTGGTGGACCCTCACATATTGGGATCGTTGGGGGAAGGACTGAAGGCAGAAGGTTTGCAGGAGAATGGATCTTTCTTTCTTTCTTTCTTTCTTTCTTTCTTTCTTTCTTTCTTTCTTTCTTTCTTTCTATCTTTCTTTCTTTCTTTCTATCTTTCTTTCTTTCTTTTCTTCTTTCTTTCGTCACTAGATTGCTCAGGCTGCTCTCAAACCTCCCAACTCAGGCCATCCTCCCGGCATGGGCCTCCAAAACTGCTGTGATCACAGGCTTTCCATTTGGGTAATATCTGGGTCTTCCTGCCTGGTCTTGAATTCTGGGCCAGAGGCTATTCTCCCTCCGAGGCCTGCCCTTACCCGAGGTTTTCTAGGATTTACTTGGGGTCAATGTGGGAGCTTACTATGGTGTCCAGCCAGATATCAAGCTCCCGGGCAGAGTCATGTTCCCGTCTCAACTTCCCTAAGTGCCGAGGAGATAGGCGTGATTCACCTGGTCATCCTGACCCTCCCAAAGGTTTGAGAATCATGCCTTCCCTTTCACGAACATGCCCCCTGGGAGGGGGGTTCGGGTCAACACTTGGAATGAGTGGGCAGAGGTGTGGGTGCCCAGGCAGAGACACGACCCTGCACCAGATGCTACCCCTGGGG
>NW_007164254.1:0-737 GCF_000164805.1 Carlito syrichta
CCCAGGACCATGGATGCCACTAGGTGTGAATCCAGTGTTTTTGTCCCAGGGAGTGACAAGTTCTCACTACATGACCCAGGCTGGTCTTGAACTCTCGGGATCCAGCATTCCCCCACCTCAGCCTCCCAAAGTCACAGTCCAATTGTCTGCTGATCCACTCTCTTTCTGGAACTGTAGGCCCAAGTCTGAGCCCTCCTTCCCAAATGATTTCTGTCTGTTCATGATGATCCCAACTTCATACACAAATTGATGCTCTTCCTTTTTTCCCTTTATTCCTTTTTATCTTTGAGCCTGAGCCCCACTCCTTCACACAGGGTGGAGGGCGATGGCTCTCTCCCAGCCACCACAGCCTCAGGCCGCTGGACTCTGGCGGGCCTTTCTTTGGCATACTGAGGAGCTAGAAGGACAGGCATGTGCCACCGTGCCTGGCTCATTACTGATGGAAGATAGAGATGAGGTCTCACCAAGGTGTCCAGGCGGGTCTTGGCCCTTAGCTCAGGATGGCTGCAGACCTTGAACACCAAAAGTGAAGGGATGACGAGGCTGAGCCCCCAAACCCGGCCTTGATCCTTCATTGAAAATGAACCAGAAGCCCTGAAGTGGCGGTTCACACCAGGAATCCCAGCGCTCTGGGATGCTTAGAGGGGAGGATGGCTGGAGTCCAGGAACCAAAGGTCAACCTGGGCCAACCCAGGCCATGCAGGTAGATCCCGTCTCTGCACATATCCAAAAGGGAG
>NW_007164255.1:0-1644 GCF_000164805.1 Carlito syrichta
CCATCCAGCTAGCTAGCTAGTGGGCTGGCCACCTGGCTAGCCAGTCAGTGTAAGTAGCCAGCCGGCAGGCTGGACATTGGGATTACCAGCCGGTTTAATGAGCCAGACACTCTGCTGGTCAACCAGCTAGTCAGCCGGTTTAACTAGCTGTCCACCTACCTGAACAGGCTGTTAACAAGGCGGCTTAACTTGCCAGCCACCTACCTGGCCAGCCGTCCAATCAGCTAACTTAATTAGCTGACTCAACTAGATAGATATCCGGTTAGCCAACTGGCTTTACTAGCTAGCCACGTAGCTAGCCAGCCAGCTAGCCAGCGCACTTAACACACTGACTTAACTAGCTAGCTAGCCAGCTAGCCAGCTGACTTAATTAGTTAGCTACCTACCTAGTCAGGTGACTATCAAATTAATTTATCTAGCTGACTTAACCAGCTAGTCACCTGGCTAGCTGGCTGACTTAACTAGTGAGATACCTAATTAGCCAGTTGACTAGCCACTTAAACTAACTAGCTGACTTAACTAACTGACATAACTAGTTAGCCAGCTGGCTAGCAAGCTGACTTAACTAGCTGACACCTCTAGCTAGCCAGGTGGCTAGTCAGCTGACTTAACTAGATAGCTTCCTCTGTAGACCTCTGGCTTGCCAGCTGACTTAACTACCTAGCTACCTAGCTAATGAGTTGGCTAGCAAGCTTAGTTAACTAGTGACTTAACTAGCTAGCCAGCTGGCTAGCCAGCTGACTTAACTAGCTCTCTACTCTCTAGCCACCTGGATAGCCAGCTGGATAGCCAGTTGACTTACTACATGACTAATTACCTAGCCAGCTGGCTAGTCAACTGACTTTACTAGGTCACTAACTAGCCAGCTGACTTATGTAGCTCTCTACCTCTCTAGCTACCTGGATAGCAAGTGACTTAACTTGTTGATTTAATTAGGTAGCCAGCTGTCTAGGCAACTGACTTGACTATGTCACTACCTAGCTAGAGTGCTGGCTAGCCAGCTGATTTAACCTGCTGTCTTAACTAGCTCTCCTGCTATCTAGCCAGTTGAATTAACTAGCTTGATACATAGCTAGTCAACTGACTATCCAACTGAATTAACTAGGTGACTTATCTAGCTAACCAGCTGTCTATCCAGCTGACTTAACTAGCAAGCTACCTAGTTATCCAGCTGGCTAGTCTGCTGATTTAACTAGGTGACAACTAGCTGCAAAGCTGACTAGACAGTTGACATAATTAACTAGCTACCTAGATAGCCAGCTGGCTAGCCAAATGACTTAATTGCCTAGCTACATAGCTAGCCAGCAGGCTTTCCAGCTGACTTAACTAGCTGAATTCATGAAGTAGACAGCTGGCTATCCAACAGATTTAACTAGCTAGCTACCTAACTAGACAGATGGATTGCTAGCTGAATTAACTAGATGACATAACTAGATGCCGGAAGGCTAGCCAGCTGACTTAACTAGCTACCCACCTGCTTAGCTCGCTGGCTTTCCAGCTGTCTTACCTACCTACCTAGCTATCCTGCTGGCCAGTGAGATGAGTAAAGTAGGTGATTTTACTAGCTAGCCAGCTGGTTAGTCAGCTTACTTAAAGTTAGCTATCCTGCTTAGCAGCTGGCTCTCCAGCTGACTTAACTAACTG
>NW_007164256.1:0-417 GCF_000164805.1 Carlito syrichta
CCTCACTGCCTTGTGTGTGGGTGTGTGTGCGTGTGTGTGTCAGGGTCTCATTCTGTGGTTCACTCTGGACTGCAGTGGCACAATCAGGACTCACTGCAACCTTGACTTTGGGGCCTCAAGCAATCCTCCTGAGCTAGGACTACACGACTGTGCCACCACATTTAGCAATTTCTTTTTTGGTAAAGACAAAGTCTTACCATGCTGCACAGGTTGATCTCAAACTCTTAGGCCCAAGCAATCCTCCTGGGCTCAACAGGTCTTCCTGCCTTGGCCTCATAAAGTTCTGGGGTTAAGGTGTAAGCCACCATACCATGTCTGGGAAAACTTCCTTTTTCTCTTAAGGAATCCAAGGCTTAAAAATGCCAAGTACTTGACTTGTGACCAGTAGAGCTGAGGCTGGAATCCACCTTGAACACA
>NW_007164257.1:0-777 GCF_000164805.1 Carlito syrichta
CAATCCTCCTGGGCTCAACAGGTCTTCCTGCCTTGGCCTCATAAAGTTCTGGGGTTAAGGTGTAAGCCACCATACCATGTCTGGGAAAACTTCCTTTTTCTCTTAAGGAATCCAAGGCTTAAAAATGCCAAGTACTTGACTTGTGACCAGTAGAGCTGAGGCTGGAATCCACCTTGAACACAGGGAGCCTCCATTGTAACATTCTCTCCCTATTAGGAGGATTCCGTGGCAATAACTGAAATGATCATGTCCAGACCTTGGAGGAACCCAGGACTACTCACTTCTAAAAGGCAAGATGGAAGCAAGAAACAGTCACAGGGTTGCTCTTCAGGCTGCTGGAGTCATGTGTCCGCTAGACTGGAGTGACCTCCGTTCTGGCTGGCACCTTCTCTCCCCAAAGACTGGTGCCTACCTCCCACCCCTTATCCAGTAGGGAGGATTACCATTTTCTTTAATTCTCCCAGATTCTCATGAAGCTGCTTCAACTTCTTGGCCAGCTCTTTCTTGACATGTTGCTCTGAGTGCAGTGCGCTGGTAATCTCCATATTTTCTTTTAGTCAGGACAGACAGAAGTAATCAGTGCAGTGGTCAGCAACCACACTGGGTGACCACAAAGCCAGGTGTTTACCTTCCATGGCACAGTAAAGGGTGAAGGCAGACTGGAATGTCATCCCCTCTCCCAAAAGACATCAGAACAGGGCTATGGCTCATGGGTACCATTTTCATGGGAGGGTTCCCACCCACTTTACAGGTGGGAAAACAAATACCCTGTGGGTA
>NW_007164258.1:0-1206 GCF_000164805.1 Carlito syrichta
AGCAACCACCAGTCTGTTCATTCAGCAGTCATCAACACCAAGATAAGATCCTCTGTCAGCAAAATTATGACTTCTGAACACTCAGAAGTCATCATTTTGTATTTTTAGCAACAAAGTATTTTTAATTAAAGTATGCACATTTTTTAGACATAATACTACTGCATACAAAATAGGTTTCAGTATAGTACAAAATACAACTTTTGTATGCACTGGGAATCTAAGAAATTCATGAAACTCACTTTATTGAGGTGTTCTGGAACTGAGTCTACAGTATTTCTGAGATAGGCCTGCACCTATGCACATGCACTGTGGTCCTATAGAGGCTGAGACTTACAATGGGTATAGGAATAAAATAGTAGTGTGTAACTGCTGTGTTTTCCGGAAAAAAAATAATAAAGGCATATCACTAAAAAATACTAGAAGCAAAAGAGAAAAGGACAAAATAGAATAACATCATTGACTGCTGTATAGTTTATATGTGAGAGTCAAAAGCTACAAACTGAAAATAAATTGCAAAAGATTAAAGTCAAAATGCAAGATACTGAGTAAGAAAAAATAAGACTAGATATTTGACAAAAAGAAAGAAGACAAAGGTGATCACCAGAAAAAATACAAATTTTTCTAAATTCCAAAATTTTTAAATAGTATGTAGATATACTAAATAGAGAAAGATATATTGTACGTATAATAAAAGAGCAATCATATCATAACTTATAATGCAGTGTTGAGGGAAAATGTAACAGTTATATGATGATGAATAGTTATGATGATGAATAGAATTTGAGCCACCTACTTAAATAAAGTAAATTTTCAAGTTGGATAATTATTCTATATACAGGAGACACACCTAAAACATAAATATCTCAAAGAAATAACATATTTGATATCTGTCATTTTACAAAAAACCTTTCAGGTGAGGAAAAAAACTTAACCAAATTTTATCAGAGAACTTTTTAGTGCAGTGGGGAAATTGGAATGCAAACAGATCTTGAACTCTTGTTTATATGTTAAGGGAGTTTTTAGTGGTGTAGATGCAGAAACCATAAAGATTATTTTATGTGTATTTTAGAATTGAACAAATGAGTAACTATGTGTTAATATTGTTGAAATCCTTGGTTCTTACAATGGCAGTAGGAAGATACAAATATGACATGGAGGAAGGCAAGGAATTGTAGGGCAGTGGACGTAGTGATGTGCTAAGGGCCC
>NW_007164259.1:0-1014 GCF_000164805.1 Carlito syrichta
TCTCTCTCTCTCTCTCTCTCTCTCTCTCTCTCTCTCTCTGTCTCTCTCTCTCTCTCTCTCCCCCATCCCTCCTTCCCTCCCTCCCTTTCTTTCCTTCTCCCGTCCCTCCTTTCCTCCCCCTTCCCTCCCCTTTCCTCCTCCTCCTCCCTTCCCTCTCCCCCAACCCCCTCTCTGCCTCCCTGTCTCTCTCTCTCCCCAATCCCTACCTTCTCCCTCTTCCTCTCCTCTCCTTACCTTCCTCTCCCCCAGCCCCCACCAAGGGCATTGTGAATAATCTTACTAATTCGTGTCATTTGTAAGTTAAAGGCTGCCCCTTCTCCCTGTGGTTTGGTTTAAAAGGCATTTTCATTCTCTCTTTGTGTACTGCACAGGTGATACAATGTCGTGGTAGAAACATCAGAAAGGAGAAGGAAATCAGATGAGGGAAAGCCAAGAGAGTAATTGCTCCTCATGATCCTACTACCCAGAGAGAACCACTTTTACCTTTTTGGTGTGCTGTTTTTCCAGGCTCTCTTTTCTCACTCTCTCTCTCTTTCCTTTCCTCACCCCCACTCAACTTTCCCTTTTAACACCCTGTTATAGAATTGTTCATGTATGTGATGTTTCTTAACCTGCTTTTTCAGCAATGAAAACCAAACAAAAATCAACCCATTGAACTTCTTTACATGTTATTCAACAGGCTTATGAAACGACATCCTCGGTGCCTGCAGAGTGTTTCCAGAGTATCCATGGACCTTAACATTTCTGTAATCATTCCCGCAATGTTGGACATTCAGGTGGTGCCTAGTTTTTCCCTGTGTTTAAAACCAACACTGCGTGCTCTGATGAGTGAATCTTTCTTTGTCAAGCCAAATCTTTGCTAGCATCCCGGTGGTCTCCTTAACTGTGGACTTGCAGGATCCACATATAGACATTTTAAAGACTTTTCCTGTGTGTTGCCAAAAGGCCCCCTTCACAAGCATTGTACCGATTTGCACTTGTGCTGGCCAGCGCAGCTAGTAAAAAGAGTATGCC
>NW_007164260.1:0-17691 GCF_000164805.1 Carlito syrichta
ACAGCAGAAGAAGCTATCAGCGGAGTAAGTATACAACCAACAGAATGGGAAAAAAATCTCAAACTTTGCATTTGGCAAAGAGCTAAGAACCCGGCTCTATAAGGAGCTTAAACAAATAAATCCATGAAAAAATGAGCAACGGATATGAACAGACATTTCTCAGAGCAAGATATACAAGTAGCCAACAAACAGGAAAAAATGCTCAAAACACCACTAGCCTTTGCAGATCAAAACCACAGATGGATACCATCTCACATTCACCAGAATGGCTATTAATGCTCAGTCAAATAATCAACAAATGTTGGCAAGGCTGCAGAAAAAAAGGGAATATTCTACAATGTTGGTGGAAATGTAGGTTAGAACAAGTTCTGTGAAAAACAGTATGGAGATTTTTTCCAAACACTAAAAATAGACTTCTCATTTAATCCAGCAATCCTGCTACTGGGTACATACCCAAAGCACTGTGTCAAATAATTGTGTCAAAAAGATACCTGCACACATATGTTTATCACAAAATATTCACAATAGTAAAGACATGAAACCAACTGAGGTGTCCATAAATGGTGGATGTGATTTTTTTTAAAGGGTGCCTAAAACTATGGAATACTATGCAGTCAAAAAAGGAACAGAATTATGTGCTTTGCAGCAACACGACTGCAACTTGAGTCTTTATTTTTGAGCAGTGATATGACTTGTATATTACAGCTATTTATTTTTAAGATTCTCTAAGATATGTTATGAATAATTAATATTCTGGGTCATTGTGACTTTAGAAAGTTTCTATAGTAGCTATGTGTCCCAATATACATTCATATAAACTGCTCCTTTTTGTATTACAACTTTGGTAATGATTGTAATCAAATTTTAATATTTACAAAATAAGAGATTAGGCAATGTAATAGAATTGTAGTGTTAGAGCTGATTCCAAGATGGTGATGAAGGCAGTCAAAGTGCATGAGTTTCCACATAAATGAGCAGGTGCAGAGATCAGTATGCATGCTAGGGTGTCAGCAAATGAGTATGTGAAGGCCTGATTGAGTAGAGACATGGGACTGAGCAGCCTGAGCTCTTCTGCTAAGGCAGCTGCTGTGCATGACTGTTCATACTACAGCGTGCTCTATGGCAGGCACCATATCTGCAGCACTACCTGGGAAAAAAAGGAAATAAAATGGCGAGGATCATCCACTGCTGATGCTGCCTGCTACTGCAGCCTTTGGTGCCAGATTATACACTGGCAGTGGGAACTGTGAGAAAGTATACCAGAAAAACCCACCCTGAGTCCCAGTGAGGAGACCCAGGCATCCCATCCCCCAAGTGAAGCATTTGCATTCTACAGTAGAAACCGAAGAATTCAGCCCCAGCTCAGAGCAGATGAGTGGTTGTGAAGTTTAATGTGACCCAGCAGCCTTTTCCCAGTGATTTGTGAGATATGTGATTCAATAGGCAATGTCCTGTTCAGCATAAATAGAGAGGCAGTTCACAGCCTCCCCTCAACTGCACAGAGTGAACAGTGGGACAGATTTGAAACATTTGCAGATTGTGTCTGCAGCTGAAGAACCCAGACCCGGGTTACAGCAGATGAGTGGTTGTGAGTTTTAACGTGATCTGGCACCCTTTTCCCAGTGATTCACAAGACTTGATTCAGGCAGGAAACACTCTGACCAGCACACATGAAGAGGGTTAAACATAGGCAGATCAGCTGCAGGAAATTTGCAGCCTTTCACCAATTACATGAGGTAAACAAAGGACAAATTTAGAAGTTAGAAACTTCTCACCTCTGAATCCTCCCCCTCTGCCACAAGCTAAGAGAAGCAGTGCTTGGGTCATGCCTATAAGAAACCTAAAATCTTGGAAACTGCTGCAAATTGCGCTCAAAGATTACAAATTTTTTGGGTATGTGTGTGAGTCCACCTGTTTTTAAATATATATAGATTGTTGGGAGTGGGTATTTCATTCTATTTTACCCCTTCTCCTTCTTCATTCTTTCACACTTTATATAAGTGTGAAAATCACCTCATATTATTGGTTTTAGTGTTGTTTTGCATTGTTTTCTTTCTCTTTATTTCTTTCTTTTCACTTGTTTATCTATTTGTCAGTTTGTATCTTTTTCCTTCTCACCTTCATTCTCTTCATTGTCTTCCTCTCTCTGTTCTTTCTTAATTCCTTTTCTTTCCCTCTTGTTATTTTGCACACAGGGGAAATGCAAATGTTTCCATTGCATAAACATACTGTAAGGTGGGAAGTGACACCTGGGGGCTTACACACCAATCAACAAACATTATAATCTACAGGCAGCTTTTGAATCTGAGCACTCCCTAACACCCCTCATTCAAATCTCAGATCCACAAGGGAACAACACAGCTCCCCACCTCCAATCCAGTCTCAAAAGTGAATGAGTCTGAATGCTTTACCAAAGGAAGAATAGGGGGTTAAGCCAAAGGAATTGAAACTACTCCCTTTCTCACTCACTGAGCAACCAAAGTAAAGATAAAAGAAAAACCCATCACAGGTCAAGAGAAATCAAAGAAGAAACAAAGGCACCACACAAAGTCCAAAGACCATAGTCCACAAGTATACAGACTTAGAAACTCAAACAATGAAGAGCACTCAGTTAAACTAGTCTCAGACCACAAATGCAGATGTCAAATAATGGTTGGAAAAGATGAATAAGAACCAAGAAAAGCAAGGAAAAAAATGAAAGAATTAATTACTGAGATGCAAGCTATAAAGAATATAATAAATGAAATAAATAATAAACTGACAAACATGGAAAGCAGAAATAAGCAGGCAGAAGAATGAATCTTAAAGCTTGAAGACCAAAATCCAGAACTAATCCAGTCTGTTAAAAATATATAAAAGAAGCTTATAAAGATGGAACAAAGCCTTAAGGAGATTTGTAGCTATATTAAGATGGAGAATCTTAAGTCTGACAGGTATCCCTGAAGCCAATAAGGAGAATGACAGTAACCTGGAACAAACATTCCATGAGGTCATCCAAGTGAACTTCCTGCATCTCATTAGAGATGAGGCAATCCAAACACAAGAGATATAGGAAAACCCTGCAAAGTATCAAATGAGAAGACTAATTTCTCGACACAGAAATTTACTTACACAAAGTAGGTATAAAGAAAAGATCCTAAAGGCATCAAGAGAGACATAACAGACTACCAGCCTGGGAATGTCAGTTAGAATACCAGCAGACTTATCTATTGAAACACTACAGTCTAGAAGAGGCTGGAATCCAATCTTCAAATTACTCAAGCATAAACAATTCCAACCAAGAATTTCCTACCCAGTTAAGTTTCATTAGTGATGGATTATTAAAATCATTCCCAGGTATTTAATTCCTATGAGTTTATGGTACCTCCAAACCAGCTCTACAAGAGACACTTCAGAAGGTATGAAGCACAGCAGAAAGAAAAAAAAAAAAAAAAAGAACAGTCACATTCCTCCCAAGAATACATGGGGGAAAAAAGAACCAATAGTGCATGCATCATGACTGCAACATTGAAAAGACAAAATATATCAACCTCAGATCAAAATAAAGCCAGCAAACAAATAAACAACAACAAACACTATGAGGGCCTCATGATGGATAAACTCACACATCTCAACAATCAATCTGAATGTGAATGGACTAAATGCACCACTGAAAAGACATAGAATGGAAAACTGGATTACAAAATAATGCAACAATATACTATTTCAGGAGACACATCTCACTAGAATGAACACTCACAGACACAAAGTAAAGGATGGAAAATAAATTTTAAAGCAGACAGAACACAAAAGTAAGCAGTAATTGTGATCATAATATATGACAAAATAACCATTTAAGCTATCAAAAATTTTTAAAAAATACAGAAGGAGACTAACTAATGATAAAAGGTTCAAATCATCAACAAGAAACAGTCATTCTAAACATATTTGCACCCAACATAGAAGAACCAGCTATTTTAAAGCAGGTACTAGGTAAACTAAAAAAAAAAAAAAAAAATTGACAACACTATCATAGCTGAGGACTAATGTACTCTACTATCAACTCTAAATTGACCATTGAGGCAAAAAATTAACAAGAAGATACAGATTCCAACTTGATACTTGACCAAATGAATCAAACAGATACCTACAGAACACTCCATACAACAGTAGTGGAATAGTCATTCTACTCCCCACCACAAAGAAAATACTCCAAGATAACCAAATCCTCAGCCATAAATCAAGTATAAATAAATTTCTTAAGTTTAAAATACTGCCATGCACCTTTTTAGACCACAGAGGAATAAAAATAAATAACAACAAAGTTCCCCAAAGCCCACAAAGACCTGGAAACTAAATGCATGATTCTGTAACTACTGGGTCAACACATAAATCAAAGTAGAAATTAAACGATTCCTGAAAACAAATGAAAATAAAGAAACATAATACCAAAACCTCTAGGATGCCATGAAATTAGTACTAAGAAGGAAATTCATATTGAAATATCTAATAGAATAACTAAAATGGTTGAAATAGCTTGCTTGACATAAGTAACTCCATTTTGTTAGAATCCTCCATCTTAGCTGCTTGCTTGACCTAAGAATGAACCCCTAGTGTGTATGTGTGATTGTTGTAACATTCCCATGATTATAGACCCACAGCCTTGTTCCCCTGAGCTGTTTATGCTGACTATTTAGAAACTCCATAACTACAAATTCCATGTAATTGTATACTTTGTTAGCTGAAATCAGATGTTGCACCAAGAGATTGTTCCTTGCAAAGTCCCCCTGCCACATCCCCATATCTTGTTCTTATATTCTGTTCCCTTTTGTTTTTAGTTCCTTGTTCCCTCACACCCTTGCTATGTAACCCACTTGTGGTTTTTGCCTTTATAAACTTCTTGCTGGTTTTACTTGGAGTCGAGAGCTTCTTGGCATGAGCCTACTCTTGACCGTCCATTAATAAAGGACACATAATTTGAACTTGGTGTGCTGGTGATTCTCCTTTCTTGTAGTTCAGCTATAACATTTGGAGGGCCCAATGAGATTTCACCAACCTTGGGAAGCAGTCTTGCTCTGGCTCTCCCCTAGGCTTGGCAGAGACATTACAGGAGAGGCACACCCTGAGATTTTCAGGGCCCTATAACCTCTCATCTGGCTTGGAGGGAGTTGGAATGACCGCCAAATTCTTCTCGCCTAAAAAAAGAACCAGAGTCCATCTACATTCTCCTAGAAGGTAAGAATGTTTTGTTCTATTTGTGATCACAATTCTGTTTAAGAGAGTCATGACCTGATGAGGTCACCATTTGGACACTATTCATTAGATCAAGATGCTGAATAGAGTACTCTGGTTTTCTGCCCTGAGGTTGTTCCAGGGATCCATTTTCTGCCCTGAGGTTGTTTCAGGGATCCATAACTCTTCTGACTTGATCTGGACATGCCCTGTCATTGTGTTTTAATTGTTTGTTTGTTGTTTGCTCATTGTTTGTTATGGGTTCACAGAATTCATGACCTGCCAGTTCTCTGCCTGATAAGGCCACTCCTTAGACATTGTTCCTTAAGCCAAAAATGTTGGCTGAACAGAGTCTTGATTTAGTATCTGGTTTCTGTTTGGGTACATGCTTTAACTTCTAACTACCTATAGTATTTCTATATATCCCTGTCATCCTTGGCCTCTTTCCTTGCTTTGCATTCTTGCTGTTCTCTTTGCCACAGGGCTTGCTTCTGTTGTACTTTCAGACTGGTCAGCAGGCCAGAAACTTCTATTAGCCTTTGCTTATCTTCTTGTGGTTGGAAATCTGATCCTTATCAGGTGCCTCCTGTAATTTACTGGTTTTGACAATATGGGATCATGGGCTTCTAAGCCTCTGGTCCCCTGAACTCTATAATAAGGAATTTCTCTGTCAGGTTCATGGAAGACTATGGTGTCTGTCTCTCCAAAGGCAGATTCCAGACCCTTGAAAACAGTTGGCCTGCATTTAATGTTAAATAGCTCTCCACAGGGTCTCTGGATGTTCATATTACTTTGTCCAAAAGGTCATTACAGGGACCCCTGGTCATCCTGATCAGTTTCCCTATATCAACCAATGGTTAAATTTAGTTCAAAACTCCCCTCCATGGTTAAAGATATGTTTTCTTAAAACTCAGGACCCTTCCCATAAACCATACTATATGGAGACAGAGCTTCTAACTTAACAACAACAGGATGCTATATACAAAGGCCCCTGGCTAACTCTCCAAGGAAAACTTGTTTTACCTTTTTCTCAAGAGAATGAAATCTTGCTCAAATCTGCAAAACCATAGGTTTTAACCTCCCTGGTAAAAATCAATCATGTACATTCATTGTCCCACCTGGGATGATTGTCAGCAGCTCCTTTTAACCCTATTTACTTCTGAAAAGTCAGAGTACATTAGATTTGAGATGGAAAGGTCTTTACTTGCCTCAGTGACTGGAACAGAGGAAAAATGTCAGGAAATATTAGAGGAGGTTTTTCTCTCCTCTCACCCAGATTGGGACCCTAACACTTTGGTAGGGTCTAGAACATTAGAAACTTATCACCAAATTCTATTAGCTGGTTTTAAAGGAGCAGCCCCAAAACCTATTAATCTTATCAAAACTACCAAGATTATTCAGGGTCCCAAGGAGTCACTGAGGGCATTTCTTGAGCGTCTTCAGGAGACATTCCGTACCTATACCCCATTTGATCCCTTGGCACCCGAGAATGCTTGGGCTATCAGTTTGACTTTTATGTCTCAGGTGGCTCCTGACATCCAGAGAAATTTACAGAGGCTTAAGAGTTTTGCAGGAATGAACATTTCTCAGCTACTTGAGGTAGCTCAGAAGATTTTTAATAACTGAAATGCTGAGAAACAGAAACAGGAAGACAAGAAAATGGACAAAGCAACAAAATGACAGAGAAAATTATTAGTTGCTGCCATCGAGGCTTCCCAACCTGGTTCAAGACCAACATGTAAAACAAAGGGAGAAACTAAAAAGGAATTTTAAAAAACTGGATGTATCCAGCTAGCCAAGAATCAATATGCATAGAAACAGGTCACTCACTCATTTCCAATAGCACCTGACTGCCCATACCCTCTCATGAGCCAAGATTTGCTCTGGAAACTAAGAACAATTATTATGCTGTTACCTGATGAAACTAAAATGTATATTCCTGCTGACACTGCTTATCAAATGCTAGTAACTGTTCCACTTTATAAAGAATACCTCTAGCAGGGCTCAGTGGCTCAGCCTGTAATCCTGCACTTTGGGAGGCTGAGGTGAGTGGATTGCCTGAGCCCTCAGGTTTGAGACCCACCTAGACAACTTGGCGAGACCTCATCTCTACAATAAATCAAAAAATTAGCTGGGCATGGTAGCACATGCCTGTAGTTCCAGCTATTTGGAAGGCTGAGGCAGAAGGATCGCTGGAGCCCAGCAGGTCAAGGCTGAGGTGGCCAAAAGTGTGCCACTGCACTCCAGTCTGTGTGACAGAATGAGATTCCAACCCCCCCCAAAAAAGAATACCTCTTAGCTTCTTCTGATTCTCCCACTGAAAATATCTCATCAGGTTTGCTTTTACAGTTACAGCAGGAGTTTCCTTCAGTCTGGGTAGAGACCCACTTGCCAGGATTGGTGAAGCATCACCCTTCAGTCGTGCCAACCTATTTTTGCTGTTGAATAAACAGATCCTGACTCAGGGGACACCAGCCAGCTAACTTGCACTCAGTTATCACAGAGTTTCAAGAATTCCCCAACCCTTTTTGGCAAAGACTTGCAACAGGATTTGTCAGGGTTCCATTCCTTACACCTTAAATGTACTTTACTCCAGCATGTAGATAATCTCTTGCTTGTGGCTGCAGACTTGGATACTTGTTTAAAAGGTACCAAGGCTCTATTACAACTCCTCCAAGACTTGGGCTACCGTGTGCCAGCAAAAAAGTCACAGCTTGGCTCAACCAAAATTTCCTACCTAGGATACTGGCTAAAAAAGGGTAAGTAAGCCTTGACCTCAGCCTGGAAAAAAAACCATTCTTAAAATTCCCACCCCAAACACAAAGAAGCAGGCACAGGAATTCCTGGGGGTGGAAGGTATTCTCACTGTGGATCCCAGGATTTGCTGAAATTTCCAAACCCTTGTACACAGCTACTGCAGAAAATCAACCCCTAGAATGGGCTGCTACTGAGGAACAAATGTTCCAGCAGTTAAAAATAGCTCTTACCCAAGCCCAAGCTTTAACCCTCCCAGATGTTACCAAGCCTTTCCACTTGTTCATTCACTAACAATGAGGAATTGCAAAAGGGGGCTTCACTCAGACCTCAGAGCCCTGGAGACCAGTGATTTTTTGTCAAAAAAATGGACCCAGTGGCCTCTGGCTGGCCCTCTTGTCTCTGGGCCATTGCTGCCATGGCCATGCTAGTTAAGGAAACAGGTAAATTAACTTTCAGCCAAAACCTGGATTTAAATGTTCCCCATGCTGTTGAAACTCTGCTCTGGGGAACATCTGGCTGTTGAATCTCAAATTCTCACATCATTCAGTATCAAAGCCTCTTACTTGACCAACCTAGACTAAATTTCTCTCCCATGCAATGCCTCAATCCAGCCACCCTGCTGCCTGATGATAATCAAGAAATGCCAGTTCATGACTGTGAAAACATATTAAACATCTCTTAGGCCAGTTGACCTTATCTTTGGGACACTCCCTTAAGCCAGGCTGATGCTGACCTCTTCACAGATGGTAACAGCCTGGTAATAGAAGGAGTCCACAAGGCTAGTGCAGCTGTAACCATGGCTCCTGACATAATCTGGTCACAGGCATTGCCTCAAGTTACCTCTGTTCAAAAAACTGAGTTAACTGCTTTAACTTGGGTCCTACACTGGGAAACAGAAAAGCTGGTAAAATTTTCACCAATGGACAGCATGCCTTTGAGACACTTCATGTCCATGCCATAATCTACAAGAAACAAGGACTTCTTACTACAATTAAAAAAAATCTTAGCTCTTTTAGAAGCTATATGTAGCTGTCATTCATTGTAGGGAACATAAAAAAAAATTCGGACACTCCAGAGGCAATCAAAAATTGCCTGGCAGATCAAGTGGTCCAAGAGGCAGCAGAGCTTCCAGTTGAGCCCCTGACTATCCTGCTAACTAAAACCTTTTCATTTCCTTCTCTTCCAAGACAGCCTACCTACATCCAGGAAAGAAAAAAAAAACAAGCAGATTGGGTAGGGGCCCACACAAGGATCCTACCAGATGATGGATCAAAAACTCTAAAATCATTTTGCCTGAAGCTCTTAGATGTACTTTGGTAAAACAATTACATTCTACAACCCATTTGGGAAGCACCAAAATAATTGAGCTCTTAAACCATTTTCTTCATATTAATGACTTAAAAGTATAGCTGCAACGGCAGCTGCCATGTGCTCTGCCTGTGACCAAGTCAATGCAAAGTAAGGGTCCAGAACTCCAGACAGCATCAAGGCCCAAGAATTAAGTCCTGGAGAAAAATGGAAAAAAAAGTCACTAAAATAAAACCTCCCCATGTGGAGGATAGTTATGCAACCTCCCTATGCATAACTATCTACTAGTGCTTATACATACTTTTTATGGATAGGTGAAAGCTTTTGCCACAAAGAAGAAAACCATCCTTATGGTTACAAGGTTTCTACTAAATAAAGCTATTCCTAGGTTTGGGCTCCCTCTCTCCATTGGCTCTGATGATGGTCCTACTTTTACCTCTTCCATAGTCCAACTGGTCAGCAAGGCACTGAACATTGTGCCTACTGGTCACAAAGCTCCGAACAGGTAGAATGCATGAACCAGACTTTAAAAATTACTTTAACCAAATTAATAATAGAAACTGGTGAAAAATAAACTTTTTGCCTCTGGCCCTTCTCTGGGCCCAAAGTACCCCCTATAAGGCTGGGTTTACCCCATATAAAATTATGTTTGGGAAACCCCCTCCTCTGTTACCCCAGTTACAGGACCTCATTCTTTAAAAAGTTGCTAATCAATCTCTGTTAAAGTATCTCTAGTTCCTCCAGCAGGTCTAGGCTGCTCTCCACTATGGCATCCATACTGTTTTGTTCACTCCATCTTCCACGCCTTGTCAGCTGTTACAGTCCAGAGACCTGGTTTTCATCAAAAAGCTCCAGAAAGAGGAACTAACTCTTGCCTGGAAAGGACCTTTTATCATCATCATCACCACTCCAACAACACTCAAAGTCAACAGGATACCGGCCTGGATTCATCAGACCCAAGTCAAGAGAGCCACAGAAACTGATATAACTCCATCACCAGGTGGACTCCCTAGCAGAAGTTTTCCTCCAGGATTGTAGAGGCTTAGACTTGCTTTTTCTATCCCAAGGAGAACTTTGTGCTCCTCTCAGAAAAGCTTGTTGTTTCTATGCAGACAAATCAGGAATTATCAAAGACACCCTCCAAAAAGTCCAAGACAATATTTACAGGTGACAAAAGAAACAAACAATAATAAGTATTGGTTACAATCCCTGTTTGATTGGAATCCTTGGTTAACAACTCTCATCACCAGTCTGGTTGACCCATTTGTCCTCCTTCTCCTCTGGTTGCTTATAGGGCCTTGTACACTCAATTACTTTATTAATTTCATCAAACAACAAATAAATTCTGTAAAACATATGCATGTAAGAACCTATTATAATTCCATACCCATGACCAATGAGTCAATGAATTGACTCATGTACAACTAAAAGAGGAGAATGAAAAATCTAATAGAATAATTAAAATGGTTGAAATAGCTTGCTTGACATAAGTAACTCCATTTTGTTAAAACCCCCATATCTGAGCTGCTTGCTTGACCTAAAAATGACCTCCTTGTGTGTACGTGTGATTGTTGTAATGTCCCCATTACAGACCCACAGACTTGTTCCCCTGAGCTGTTAATGCTGACCACTTAGAAACTCCATAACTACAAATTCTGTGTAATTGTATGCTTTGTTAGCTGAAATCAGATGTTGTACCAAGAGATTGTTCCTTGCAAATTTCCTCCTGCCATATTCCCATGTTTTATTCTCATATTTTGTTCCCTTTTGCTTTTAGTTCCTTGTTCCCTCACCCCGCTGCTGTATAACCCACTTATGATTTTTGCCTT
Source organism: Carlito syrichta (assembly GCF_000164805.1). NCBI lineage: Eukaryota > Metazoa > Chordata > Mammalia > Primates > Tarsiidae > Carlito > Carlito syrichta. Next base: position 11,106 of record NW_007164260.1, read on the forward strand.
TATAAACTTCTTGCTAGTTTTACTCAGAGCCAAGAACTTCTTGGCGTGAGCCTACTCTTGACTGTGTGCTAATCCTTATTGGCACTTGGTGTGCTGGCGGTTCTCCTTTCTCACAGTTTGACTATAACAATATCTCTATGAACACACATGAAGAAAATGGAAAGATCACAAGTTAACAGGATAACAAATCACCTAGGGAGTTAGAAAAACTAGACCACCAAAACAATAGCTTCGGCAGAAAAATCAAGATCATTAAAATAAAAGCCCAAATACAAGACATAGAAGACAAAAACATAATAGAAAAAAAGAAATGAAACAAAAAATAGTTCTTTGAAAGGATAAACAAGATTGATGGATCTCTAGTCAGATAGACGAAGAAAAAGAGAGATAACCCCAAATAAACACAATCAGAAATGCAAAAAGTCAAGTAACAAGTGATCCCCCCCAAATACAAAAGATTATCAGAGACTACTATGTGCACTTGTATGGAACAAATTCAAAAAGCGAAATGAAATGGTGGACTTTCTGACATCACACAACATCCCAAGGTTGAAACAAGAAGAAATTGAGACACTAAATAGACCAATATCAACCTAGGAATTTGACTTCATCATGAGAAAACTATCTACCAAAAAAAAAAAAGCCCTAGATCAGATGGCTTTCCAGCAGAATTCTTAAAAAACACACAAGAAGGAGCTGATATCAATCCTATTGAAAGTATTCCAGGCAATCAAGAAATATGGAACTCTCCCCAAATAATTGTATGAAGCTAACATGACACTGATACAAAAACCAGGTAAAGATCCAACAAAGAAAGAAAAGTTCAGGCCAATATCCTTGATGAACATAGATGCAAAAGTTCTCAACAAGATTCTAGCAAAACAGATGCAACAATACATCTCAAAAATCATTCACCATGACCAAGTAAGTTTCATGCCTGCGATGCACAGCTGATTCAACATCTGGATGACCATAAATGTAATTAAATATATCAACAGGTGTAAAAAGAAGAATTATATGATTATATCAGTAGATGCAGAAAAAGTTTTCAATAAAATCCAGCATCCCTCTTGATAAATGCCCTTCAACACTTAGTCATAGAACATACCTCAAAATAGTAAGAGTCATCTCCAAGAAACCCACAGCCAACATACTGCTAAACAGTCAGAAATTGGAACCATTTCTGCTAAAAACCAGAACAAGACAAAGCAGCTCATTCTCACCCTGACTGCTCAGCACAGTTTTGGAAATTCAATCAGACAAGAGAAGGAAATAAAGAGTATCCAAATAGGAAAAGAGGAAGTTGTTATCCCTCTTTGTGAACAACATGATCCTATACCTTGAAAACCCCAAAAAATCTGGCTAAAATCACTTTGCACTGATAAAGTACTTTAGCAAAGTCTCAGGGTATAAAATAAATATGCTAAAAACAGTCTCATTTGTATACACCAACAATAGACAGAAACCCATATAAAAAGCACAATCCCATTCACAATAGCCACAGAAAAAAGATACCTTGGAATTTTCCTAACCAGAGAAATGAAAGACTTTTACAATGAAAACTACAAAACACTGCTCAAATCAAACAAGACACAAATGGTTAAAATATTTTATACTCATGGATTAAAAGAATTAACATTGATGTCCATCCTACCAAAGGAAATCTACAGATTTAATGCAGTACCCATTAAATTACCAAATTAATTCTTCTCAAACCTGGAAACAATACAGAAATTTATAAGGAAACATAAAAGACCATGAATAGTCACAACAAACTTTAGCAAAAGAAACAAAGCTGGAGGTGTCACACATCCAGACTTCAAACTCTACTGTAAAGCTACAATAATCAAAATAGCCTGGTATTGGTACAAAAGCAGTCATATAGACAAATGGACCAGGATAGAGATTTTGGAAGCAAAACCACAATTTCTCCACCAACTCATCTTAACAAAGTCTCCACCAACAAGCAATTAGGAGAGGAGAACCTATCCAGTAAATGGTGCTGGGGAAACTGGCTAACCACATGCAGTAGACTAAAACATGATCCCTGCCTGTCACCATACACAAAATTCAACTCTAAATGTTCAAAGGCTAAAATATAAAATGTAAAACTAAAAGAGTACTAGAAGAAAATGATGGATACACCCTTATGGAAGTTGAAATAATCAATTCCAGACCAACTCTCCAAAGTGAATGCCATAAAAGATAAGATAGATAAATGGGACTTCATCAAACTGAAAAGCTTATGCAAAGCAAAAGAAACCATAAAGAGAGTGGGGAGACAGCTCAAAGAATGGGAAAAAATTTTTTCCAACTGTAAATCTGACAAAGGCCTAACATCCAGGATCTACAAGGAACACAAATGTAAATGTGCCAAAAGGGAAAAGAAAAGCAACTACCTTATTTAAAAATACACCAGCAGTGTAAAAGCACTCTTTTTCTCTGCATCCTGGCCAGCATCTGTTGTTTGTTTTATTAATGATGGCCATACTTACTGGGATTGAATGGTATCTCAATGTAGTATTGATTTGCATTTCTCTGATGATTAGTTAGGCTGAGCACTTCTTCATGTGTCTGCTGGCTGCCTGTATATCCTCTTTTGAGAAGTGTCTATTCATGTCTTTTGCCCACTTTTAAATGGGGCTGTTTGTTTTTTTCTTTTCAGTGCATTAAAGTCCCTTGTAGATCCTAGATGTTAGACCTCTGCCAGACATAGAGTTGGCAAGTATTTTTTTCCCATTCTTTGGGCTGTCTTCCTGCTCACTTGATGGCTTCTTTTGCTCTGCAGAAGCTTGTCAGTTTGATGAGGTCCCATTTATCTACCTTATTTTTTATGCTATGGGCACTTAGGATTTTGTTCAGGAATAGGTTGCCAGCTCCAATTTCCATAAGGGTATCTGCTGCTTTTTCTAAGATTTAAGGTTTTACATTTAGGTCTATGATCCATTTAGAGTTAATTTTTGTGTATGTTGATCAGCCAGTTTTCTCAGCACCATTCTTCTCTCCCCAGTGGTTGTCAAAGATGAATTGGTTGAGAAATTGAGGCAATTTTTTTGAATTTCTATCCTGTTCCATTGGTCTATATGCTTGTTCTTGTATCAATGCCAGGCTGTTTTTATTGCTGTGGCCTTATAGTAAAGTTTAAACAAGTGCACCCTCTTTGGAAGACAGTGTGGTGATTTCTGAAAGAACTAGAAGTTGACCTTCCATATGACCCAACAATCCCCCTTTTGGAAATATCCCCAGAGGAACTCAAATCATTCTACAAAAAAGATACCTGTGCATGCATATATGTTACATCTCTATTCACAATAGCAAAAACATGGACCCAACAATGTTCCCCATCGAAGCTGGACTGCATAAATAAAAAAATGTGGTACATACACACAACAGAATATTATGCAACCATAAAAAAGGACAAACATATGGACTTCACAGCAACTTGGATGAATTTAGAGTTTATCATACTTAGTGGTCTATCACAGAAACAAAGAAGAGAGTACCATATGTTCTCACTTATAAGCGGAACTTGAATGATTACCATAATACTATAAGAAAGGGATTGGCAGTAGTGGGAAACTGCCAGGGGAGGGGATGGGGTTGACAGTTGAGGAAAACTGCCAGGGGAGGGAGGGGCATGCCCCATCAACAAGGGTACCTGCATAATGAACATTTGTAAACCTAACCCTGAATTGTGCCCCACATCTTTTAAATAAATAAATGAATAAAATAGGCAAAATATGATTAGACACTTCTCAGAAGACATTAAAAAATGTTCAGCCTCACTAATCACCAAAGAAATACAAATTTAAACTACAGTTAGATACCACCTAACCCTAATCAGGATGGCCATCATCACGAACCCAAAAAACAACAGATGCTGGAGAGGATGTAGGCCAAAGGAAACACTTCTACACTGTTGGTGGGAGTATAAACACAACCTCTTTGGAAAACAGTGTGGCTATTTCTAAAAGATCTAAGAATTGACTTTCAACACAACCCAGCAATCCACTTTGTGGGAATATACCCAGGGGAATTCAAAGCACTCCATACAAAAGATACCTGCTCACGCAAGTTTATTGCAGCATTATTCAACTAGCAAAAACATGGAACCAACCATCCTGCTCATCAAAATTGGAATGAACAAAGAAAATATGGAACATTTACTCCACGAAATACTATGCAGCCATAAAGAAAAACAAAGTTATGAACTTTGCAGCAACTTGGACAGAATTAGAGTCTATAATATTCAGTTATTTATCACAGAAACAAAAATCTGAGTACTACATATACTCACTCATAAGCAAACCCTGAACATTTATAATAATACTACAACAAAGTGATTTGCAGTAATGGGACACTGTCGGGGAGACACATAACATCAATGAATGTACCCAAACTTTCCCAGTATGATGACCTCTAATGTACCAAACCCCGAACTGTACACCACATATTTAAAATAAAAAATAAGGTAAAAAAAGTAGTGTTAATTTGCATTTATCATATTATTAATTGAGTTTAGCATAAATATTAATGATTTAATTGGTATTAAATTTTTTAATCTATAAAATGCAATCATTTAATTGTTAATTTATTTAATAAATGTTTACTTAATATATGTTAATTTACCTTATTGGTAGTTTGGGTATTTAGTCATAAGAATCTTAGTAATTCTGAATATTAATCTTCTTTCTTTATATGTAATGCAACTGAATTCATTTCTTTGGCATATAATTTTCTTTTTTTATAAGCATTATGAACATAAGTTGCTCGTTTTACTAAAATATATCAATACTTTTTCATGGTTAACTTTTTGTGTCTATCTAAAGTAGTATTTCCCTTTAAAAACACAGAGACATTATAGCACTTTTATTCTAAAATGTTAAAATAGGTTTTTCCATTTTATATTTTTAATTTATTTTGTGTTGATTTTATTCTTGATGGTAACTATATTTCTTTTATATAAAATATCAGAACTCAACTTTTTTCAACAATATTCTATTGCATTTTTCTCAAATAGTATATCATAAATATACTATTGCTATTACTCTGAATACTCAAGTGTGAAATATGAGTAAATACAGTTTCTATCAGTGTTCCAGTAATCCTCTATTTTATTTACTACTGATATATAATAAGAATGGATATCTAGTCATGACATTTAACCCTAATCTTTTATGTTAGTCTCTTTGTTGAATTTCATCATTCAATGCCTGATGATCCGATTTTTAAAAATTTTTTTCTGGCAGATTGATACAGGTTAATAATTTGGCTTGATTTGATATATAATTCCTTCTGATATCAAACTACTGAATTAAATTGTATGCCTCCTGCTTTGGTTTTGGAATTGGCAGAGTCAACCACTTATAATCCCTTCCTCCTTTCATTCTTTCTCCTTTCTCTCTCTCTCTCTCTCTCTCTCTCTCTCTCTCTCTCTCCTGCTTTCTCTTTCTCTCTATCTCTCTCTCTCTTCTTTCTCTTCTCTGTCCCAAGTCTGTCTCTCTTAAGTTGTTTATAAGAATTTTACTATTTTACACTTCATGTTAGGCTCTGGACTTTAGTCAGGCTACTAAGGTTCTTTATGTTTGTCATATAATTAACAAATCTTAGCTTCATCATAAGATTGAGATATAAATATTATATCATCAGTATATATCCAATCATCAGTTAATCCCAGTACTTTCATTGATCAAATCAAACTCTCTCATGACCATTTTGTGAGAATACGCAGAGACTTAAAATATACAGAAGTGAATAAAGTAGATGGATATTGGGGTGTATTCTGCCTGAATGCAAATTGCCTATTGTTTCTTTTGAATTACTCATTTTGAAAACATTAGCCATTTCCAGCAAGATGGCAATGGGGCAACCTGGTCTACGAAACCCTCTGCAAAGGAGAACTGCAGTGGGTCTCTGGCTCCCTCTCCATGGGCTGCGGACCCCAACATCTGCAGCCTGTTCTTCACATGGAGCTTGGCCATTGCCACTGCTGGAGCATTGCAGCAGTCTGGACAACCACTGCAGTGCAGACACAGCAGCCTTCAGCACCGCCACCGCAGCCTCTGTGGTGGCCATAGCACATTGCACCATCCATGCTGGAGGAGATCCACGACTTCAGTCCTTGAAGCCCCTATGCAGCCATAAAGAAAAACAAAGTTATGAACTTTGCAGCAACTTGGATGGAATTAGAGTCTGTAATATTCAGTTATTTATCACAGAAACAAAAATCTGAGTACTACATATACTCACTCATAAGCAAACCCTGAACATTTATAATAATACTACAACAAAGTGATTTCCCCTGCAGGGAATATCTGCTGGGATCACTGCCACCTCTCCTGTGACCGTGACCTCCTGCCTGCCATGGGTCTCCTCCCAGATCTGCTGGGATCACTGCCACCTCTCCTGTGACCGTGACCTCCTGCCTGCCGTGGGTCTCCTCCCATGTGCCCTGAGGCAGGCTTCCATCTCCAGCTTCTGCCAGATCCTGTCTGGCCCCACCCCCTCTGGGGCAAGCAGCTGAGATAGCACCACCTGCTGGTGATTCAAGGTAACAACACCGAAACGGGAGAACAAGTTTGAAAAA
>NW_007164261.1:0-822 GCF_000164805.1 Carlito syrichta
TAATTGGTCCTCTAATCAGATATCTCCTGCAGAGACACCTCTTTCACTCTCTACTCAGGGTCGGAAGCAGGAAAGGAGGAGGGGCAGTGGAGCCGGGTGGGGTTGCAGTCCTCCCCCCTTACTCTTGTATGATCCAGGAGATCTCCAGTGGGGAGGTACGAGATTGTCTTTTCCCCAGGTATGTACTCTCACGGGGGTGCCCCAACCAGGCCTATCCTGGAATTGAGTTCTCCTATTGTGACTGACGTCCAGGCTCTGTCTGGGTTTGTCTCTCTCAGTCATGGCCCAGTTGTGTGGGTCTGATGTTTAGAGGATTGCTGGAGAGGAGGGCGTTTAGGTCAGCTTCAGACTTACCATTGATCTCTTTGGAGTTCTTCCTCATCCTTTTCTGACTGCACCCTTTGTCTTGCGACTGGATCAGGGTCAGGGGTGGGGCTCCTGGAATTCAGCACTTGTCAGTTCCTTCCAAAGTTTGTGCTCTCAAGATATTCCCTCTGGGCCACTATCAATCCCTGAGTAGTTGATCCACTAGTCACAGAGATCGGGTCTATTGTTCTTTGGTGAGCAAGTCAGAGAACTCTCCTGCCCCTCTTTCAGGATGGTGGTGGGGTGCCTCTCTTGTCCTTTTCTATGGGACTTTGCTTCTGGACTTCCTGTGCAGCCCCTCCTGCCAGTGCCCTGCCAGGCACTGAAGTGGTGAGGCAAAGCCAGGAGCCGGCAGTCTCTCTCCTGTTTCTTTTTGTTTGTTTGTTTGTTTGTTTGTTTTGAGTTGGAGTCTCATTCTGTCGCTCAGACTGGAGTGCAGTGGCCGCTCCCGGCCAC
>NW_007164262.1:0-1121 GCF_000164805.1 Carlito syrichta
CTAGTTTGAACTCCCTTTCTCTGGTAGTGACATTGTATGGACTCCAGGAGGCTCCTTATACTCCTTTCAGGATCTGAGGGGGCTGAAGTGTTCTCTCATGGCTAGGATTACAGAAGTCTGCAGTGGAAATGTAGACCATTGGGAGACTCTCACTTCTCTACAGTGGATAGTTCCTCTTGGCTCTGAGATGATCCTTCCTGGGTCAGCTGCTTCACTTTCCTCTCTTTCACTGCTGTAGAGGTCCCCTGTTTCTTTCCTGTTGAATTCCAGTGTTCTCTGTTAGAAGGTCAATTTCACATGTGATTACCTACTTACTCGTTTAATCTTTTTTTGTAGAGGAAGTTAGTGCCTCTAGTAAGCTATCTTTAAACCTCATGTTACTCAGGGGCAATTCTTGACCCTGGTTATATTAGACTAGAAGTCATCAAACTATGGTCTGTGAACCAAATCTGGCTGTCAACTTTTATGAATAAAACTTTATTCAAATACCACTAGGTTCATTTATTTATGTATTTCCTGTGACACCCAGAATATTTAAAATTTTTTCTGTTTGTCTCTTTATAGAGAATTTTTGCTGACCCCTGCATTAGACTCATCATGGAATATATTTTTAAAAATTACTGCTTATGTTCCATTGCAAATAAATAAATCAAAGTTTGAAATCAGGTTTGTGGGTTGGTCCAAGAAACAGTGTTTCTTTTTTTTTTTTTTCCTTTAGCATTCTAGATTAATACAGTGGGCAACCAAAGTTAAGAGACACTAGTAGATCATTTATATTCTTGAGTATGTGGTTTGTTTGGGAGAAAAAAATATAAAATTAATAAAAATTAAATTGATGCATCTATAATGGCAACATTTACAAAGTTCCAAAGGAGCAGTGCATATAGAGCATATTAGTTCATTAGAGAAGTTTTTGCAGGAGGGACACTTAAGTAGCTTCTTTAAGGATGCATCTACTGGTAAATAAGATCAATCCACTGGGAGTGGTGTCAGGGAGAGAAGCAGCAGTTTTAAATAGAGAGAACAGCATATGTAGAGGCAGGTAATATGAAAGAGCTTGACCTATTCAATAAATGATCATAAGCTCAGTGTGGCCAGAACACTGAGAGGAGAGAAGGGAA
>NW_007164263.1:0-7769 GCF_000164805.1 Carlito syrichta
TTTTAATTGCTACAGCTATGCTTAATGTTTGGTGAATCCCTATTGTTTTATTAACAGAATTCTCTTTCATTCTAGTATTATCTCTGTTTTTGGCAGGCTCTTTAAAAAACACCATTTGGATTTTGTTTTTGTTTTGTTTTGTTTTGTTTTTGAGTTGGAGTCTCACTCTGTCACCCAGAGTGGAGTGCAGTGGCATGCTCCCATCCACCGTAGCCTTGACTGCTGGGCTCCGGCGACCCTTCCGCCTCAGCCTTCCAAGTAGCTGGAACTACAGGCGCACGCTACCACGCTTGGCTGATTTTTTGATTTATTGTAGAGATGAGGTCTCGCCAAGTTGCCCAGGCGGGTCTCGAACCTGCGGGCTGAGGCAGTCCACTCACCTCAGCCTCCCAAAGCGCGGGATTAGAGGTTGAGCCTCCGAGCCCGGCTGCCATTTTACTTTTGAGTAGCAGCACGTTGAATTTGTAAATGAGAGTTGTCTTTAGTAATATTTCCATGTCATGTTGTCATAATATCCTAAATTGAAGCATTAGGAAATAAGAGGGATTGCAAGGAAACAGCGTCTGTCTCTTCAAAGCTCCTTTTGATGTCTTACTGCTGCTTTTGTTTTTGAGTTGGAGTCTCACTCTGTCGCCCAGACTGGAATGCAGTGTCCACTCCTGGCCACCACAGCCTCGACCTGCTGGGCTCTGGCGATCCTTCCGCCTCAGCCTTTCAAGTGGCCGGAATTACAAGCATGCGTTACCATGCCCGGCTGATTTTTTGATTTATTGTAGAGATGAGGTCTCACTGCCCAGGCGGGTCTTGAACCCGCAGGCTCAGGCAATCCACTCACCTCAGCCTCCCAAAGGCGCGGGATTACAGGCTGAGCCACCGAGCCCGGCTTGGTTTTTTTTGTTTTTGTTGTTTTTTTGAGTTGGAATCTCACTCGGTCGCCCAGACTGGAGTGCAGTGGCCACTCCCGGCCACCGCAGCCTCGACCTGCTGGGCTCCGGCGATTCTTCCGCCTCAGCTTTCCCACTACCCAGAATTACAGGCATGCGCTACCACACTCCGCTGATTTTTTTGATTTATTGTAGAGATGAGGTCTCGCTGCCCAGGCGGGTCTCGAACCCACGGGCTCAGGCAATCCACTCACCTCAGCCTCCCAAAGGCACGGGATTACAGACCGCGCCACCGAGCCCGGCTTACTGCTGCTTGTTATTCCAGGGAAATGATTTAGTGTGATACGGTTAATGCTTTTGTTTTCCTGGTAATGTAATGCTTAAACTAAGCAAAAAATGAAGTCTGTAGCTTGCTGGCTCGTCAAGCTTCTTTTAGGCTTTCCTTTTTCTCTCCCATTTTTTCAGGCATGTCTCAGTTAATGATATTTCTACTAATCAGTTCCCCAGTGTATTACAGCTATCTTCTTTTGTGGTGAATTAAACACAAATACCAGACTATCAGAATTTCTGGTTTGTTTTTCATTGTTTGAATTCCAAAACTTGGGGCATTGTAGATGGTAACGTGGTAGATAATTGTAGTTTTAAGATATAAAGAAAAAGGAAAAAAAAGTAAAAGTTACATTTAATAATAATTATTCAGAATATGACTTTCTGAATGTTAGAGGAAATTATTTAAGGAAGGCATAGTGAAATCTATTATAGGTCACTTGTTCTCTTTTTTCCCAATAATTTCTTATCTGTAGCCTCTTTGAAGTATGCATTAAAAACATCTTTTAAATTTTTCCTTACAGTGCATGTAAAATAATTTGAGTGCAAGTACATGACAGATCTTTATGTCGACTAGTGATTATTTGAAACAGAAGTGTTAACAAGTTGGGGAGACTAAATACATTGAATACTGCAGTTACTAAATGTACTGTAGGCCGGGCTCAGTGGCTCAGCCTGTAATCCCACGCTTTGGGAGGCCAAGGTGAGTGAATTGCCTGCGCCCGCGGGTTCGAGACCTGCCTGGGCAACATGGCGAGACCGCATCTCTACAATAAATTATTATTATCTCTGTAATAATTTTTATACCATTGTGGAAATCTAAGTAAGCTGACTGGTTCAAAACAATTTGTGGACTTAATATTTTTATTTCTAGATTTGGTCTTTTTGAAGTTATGTCTGCTATTGAAATGATGGCTCCCAAGATGAATGCTAGCATGATTGGAAACCAAGTTAATCGAAAAGTTCTCAACTTTGACCAAGCTATCAAGGTAGCCACTTCGTACTTCTTGTGTTTTCTTTCATCTTTTATTATTTCGTATGTTAAAACTTCGTGCTTAATAATGAAATCAACTTATATATTAACTTAAAGAGAATATCCTTAAAAGTATCTCAAGTATATAAACAAGAATTAGTTGTAACCCTTATTGCATACCTCTGTCTCTTAAAATCTGGAAATTGTTTGAGGTCTTCATTAAAAACTTTCTTGCCGGGCTCGGTGGCTCAGCCTGTCGTCCTAGCACTTTCGGAGGCTGAGATGAGTGGATTTCCTGAGCCCGCCTGGGTCTTTTGGTGAGACCTCATCTCTACAATAAATCAAAAACTAGCAGGACGTGATAGCGCGTGCCTGTAGTTCCAGCTACTTGGAAGGCTGAGGTGGAAGGATCGCCGGAGCCCCGCAGGTCGAGGCTGCGGTGGCCCGGAGCATGCCACTGCACTCCAGTCTGGCCGACGAGTGAGACTCTACTTTAAAAAAAAACAAAAACAAAAAAACTTTCTCTATCAGTATCTGATTTGGGAATTTTTTTTTTTAAAAAAGAAGCTTTCACTAGTTTTGTACATTTGTGTTTTTTAAGCCTTTCAAGTAGTTGGAACAACAGGCATGCGCAACCACACCTGGCTAATTTTTTTGTTTTTTTAATTGTAGAGATGAGGCTTAACCAAGTTGCCCAGACTGGTCTCGAGCTCGTGAGCTCAGGCAGTCCTCTCACCTTGGCCTCCCAAAATGCTGGGATTATAGGTGTGAGCCACTGTGCCTATCCCATTTGTGTATTTTTAGAATTAAATTTTGAAAGTTTGTATATTCAAACAGCAAGATAATTGGCTTAGAGATTCAATTGCATGCATTAGTTAATTAATTGATTAATTTTTTTTTTTTTTTTAGTGCCCCAGACTGGAGTGCAGTGGCCACTCCTGGCCTTGACCTGCTGGACTCTGGCGATCCTTCCGCCTCAGCCTTCCAAGTAGCTGGAACTACAGGCATGCGCTACCATGCCCGACTAATTTTTGATTTATTGTAGAGGTCTTGCCAAGTTACCCAGGGGAGTCTCGAACCTGCAGGCTCAGGTGGTCCACTCACCTCAACCTCCCAAAGTGCTGGGATTACAGGCTGAGCCATGGAGCCTGGTTTGCATGCATTAATTTAAATTGCCACAAGTAAAGTACTTGTGGTAGTGAATTTAAGATTTAATCCTTGAGTATTGATTTGGACATTTATTTATAGTTTCAACAGAGTTTAAATTTGCATATTTTATAAAGAAAGATTTACTAAGCGAATGGATATTTTAAAGAAACTTTACAAGTGGTATAGTTAAACAACTGAAGTGAAATGTTTTTAAAACTAATCACTTTTTTAAAAGTAGTTTTAAAGCATTAAAATCATTCCTATTTCTTAATGCTTAAAACTGATTTGAGCTGTGCTTCTAAAATACTTGTTGATTTGTCTTTCCATTTAATTATAAAGCTCTTTTTTTTCAAATGAGAGAGGCTTTGATTTTTCTTATTGAAGATCTGTTTAAGATATATTGTTTTTACAATTATTATTTGTCAATTAAAAATTTTAAAAAAGATACGTTGTGTTTAAGAATACATAATTAGGCCAGGCAGTGGTGTCTTAAGCCTGTAATCCCAGCACTTTGGGAGGCCAAGGCGAGAGAATTGCCTGAATCCAGGTTTGAGACCAGCCTGGGCAACTTGGTGAGACCTCGTCTCTACAATAAATTAAAAAATAAGCTGGATGTGGTAGCGCTAAACTGTAGTCCCAGCTACTTGGAAGGCTGAGGCAGAAGTATCACCTGAGCCCTCCTGGTCGAGGCTGCGGTGACCGTGAGTGTGCCACTTGCATTTCAACCTGGGTGACAGAGTGAGCCTTTGACTCAAAAAAAAAAAGAATACATAATTAATTTTGTGTCTTCGTTTTATCAGCTAAGGTAGTATTTTTTTGGAATTGCCATTTAAAAATATTAGATGTTTGAAATTCAACATTTTAAAAAAGTTCTGCCTGTATGTCATAGTTTCTTTCCTTTTTAGGATGGCACCATTAAAATTAAAGATCTCAACTTGCCTGAACTGATAGGGATAATGGATACATGTTTTTGCTGTTTGGTAAGAATTAAAATAAGACTGTTGATCAATTTTAAAGATATGACTTATTTGACTTTAGGATTTAAAAGCCTATACAACAAGGTGGTATATGAAATATACGTAATACTGGGCCTACTAAGATGTATGTAAGCTTAACTGGCTGTGGCCAGGTGTGGTGGCTCACACCTATAATCTCATTACTTTGGGGGTGGAGGCAGGAGGATTGCTTGAACCCAAGAGTTTGAGACCATTTTGGGCAATGTTGCTGGGCATTGCCTCTACCTCAAAAAAAAAAAAAAAATTAGCCAGGCCTGGTGGTGCATAGCTGTAGTTCCAGCTACTCCGCAGGCTGATGTGGAAGGATCGCCGGAGCCCACAAGATCGAGGCTGCAGTGAACTGTGATCACGCCCCTGCACTCCAACTTCGGTGACAGAGTGAGATTCCAACTCAAAAAAAAGGAGAAAAGATTAGAAGGCCAGGTTGCGCCCCAGGAAACAGCATTTCTTTTCATCTACCAGAGGGACCCAAAAAAACCTGGAATTATTTTTTGGTGGGCGGGCCCCTTGTAATACAGATTGCCTCACTTGCTAAGTGTTCCAGGAACCCATTGGCATTAGTGTGCCAGCTAGCTTTGTGGGAGGCTTCGTTTGGCTTCAGTGAGCTTTTTTTTTTTGAGATTTTTATGTGTGTTGGCCCGTTTCATGATGGGTGATTTAAGAACGCACTTGCTCATAATGCGCTTAGTGTTCAGCAGTTTTTGACCAAACATGGCATGAACGCCGTATTCACTCGATCTTGCCTTGGGTGATGTTTTTGGCGCCCCAGATGAAAAAAGTCCTCAAAGGGGAATGTTTTGCCAACGTGAAGGATGTGAAACAAAAAATGGCAGAAGCACTGAAGGCGTCAAAATTGACAAGTTCAAAAACTGTTTGAGTAGTGGAAAAAGCGTCTCCATAGGCGTATTGCATCAAACGGAGCGTACTTTGAAGGGGACTGCTGATGTTTAAACATGTAGGAATGGATACACAATTTTTTTAATAAATTCTGGGTTTTTTGGGTCTCCCCTCGTATGTGATCTTATGTTCTCCTTTTCTGGATGAAGGGATATTTTCTTTTCAGTGAAGATAATATTATAGCCATTATCCATAATATCCTTATTGTTCTCAAGATACCCAGGAAATAAATCTGTAATTAGAAGTTTCCATGAATAAGCATGGACTTGAAACAAAGGGAGCTTGTAAATGACTTTGGAGAGTTTTTTCTAATCTGGGATAAACGGTAGAAAACTGGCCATTGTCTACTGTGAAGAAAGTTGTTTAGTGATTTGTATATGCTGGATATATGTCTTCCCTAGATAGTATTGTTTAATTGTGGAAAAGTTCTCATTTGTACTGGTCCCCACCCCCTGACCAACCATTCCATTCTTTTTAAGTTGATGTTGTCATCATCCTTAGAAATATATAAAATTTGTTCATCATTTATTGGTTGATTGGCACTGTGTATATAGCGTAGTTTTATTGGGTGTTTTACATGTGTAATTTTCACTTAAGGTTTTACATCAGCTTTAGTAGATATCTGTAGTATCTTACTCGCCTGCAGTTAAATTACTAGGAAGGTGCCTACCCAGAATCCTAATCTTGATCCTTTGTCCCCCAAAACTGTCTCTTTCCCTCAAAAAATCTTTATTACCTTTAAGCAGTTTACAGTCCTAATAGGGTAGGGAAGGGAGTCAGAGAATTGCTGGGGACAGACAAGTAAAGAAACAATTCTGACAATATGTAAATTCTTGGATAATGATGCTTTTGGGACAGATAGGAAGAGGACAGATAGGAAGAGGTAAGCCTGTAGAAAGGAAGTGCCACTGCTATGAGATACTGAAAAATGGTAGATGTATGTCAGGGAGATCGATAGCTTTGCAGGCAGAAAGGGTATATTGGATAGACATGGCAATTTGAAAATGCTCATTTTGGAAAGTTATGAACAGCAGCTTATGGCTGAAATCTGGCAGGGAGCCAAGTGGAAGGAGTGTGGAACTCGTGGAGAGTGGTGGGAAAGAAGGGAAGGCTAAACAGGGAAGATTTTTGCCAAATTTGAGGAACTAGTCTATGAGACTCTTGGGAATGTGTTTAAAAACGTAGGTTTTACAAGCAGATGGTTTTTAGCCTGGAAGGTCTTTCTTCTGTCCTAGTTATACTAAATAAACTTCACTATACTAAATACACTTTAATGTTTTTTGCATTCCTTATTTCAAAATCCAGTACATGTCTTGCTCCATTGTAGAATTTTTGAGCTTTAGTGTAAAATATAACTCTGTAAACTTGGACACATTATTTAAACTCTCTTCCTCTGATTCTTCACATGTAAAAGGAAAAACATACCACCTTTCTCACAGTGTCAGGAAAAAACAAGATAAGATAGATGAAAATACCTAGCATAATACTTGGGACATAATGATTACCCAATTTGGGCTATTTTTGGTATTCTCGATCTCTAGCACGTGGTGTCATGCATATACTAGCTACTCAACAAAATAGTGTACTGCAGAGTGTGATGGCTTATACCTGTAAGACCAGCCTGGGTGACAGAGTAAGACCCTGACTCAAAAAAAAACAAGTGTAGAATTATTATCTTAGTGTTTTAGAAAAATCTCTCTGGTTGGGGGTATTAAATAAGCGCTGGAAGGCAGGAAAACCTGTCTAATTTCTTGCAGTGATCTAAGTGAGATATGATGCTGTTGGCTGGATTAGTGGTGGTGAGGTTAGAAAAGAAACGTTGAGTAAGTGGCTAAGGACCTGGTTAGTTCTAAAATTGTGTATTTCCCAGTTTATGGATTTTTACTGACTACACTGGAATCGATTGCTTTTGGATGCTACATAATTATAGAAGCCTTCTGTTTCATTGATTTCCAGTATGTCCCAAACTTATGTATGGGAATGCTTTCCATAGATAGGAAATCATTTATGTATATGATTTTTAAAAAACTTTAATCAATGAAAGTGAATTCTAACTTGTCTTTTTTAACCTTTTTACTCATTTTTTACATCTTGTTACTAATCTTACACTTGGGTGTGTGACACTCTGGCATTGGGATCACTTTAGACTTTGCAGACTCTGTGTATCTCCTTAAATATGTACACTCTTTTATTTTGTTATAGATAACTTGGTTAGAAGGCCATTCCTTGGCATAGACAGTATTTAGGTACCTTTAAATTCATAATCCAGGCTTTATAGAAGATCCTGCCATGATGGCTTTTGCTCTGGGAATCTTGAAAATCTGTGACATTGCAAGGGAAAAAGTAAAGAAAGCTGCTATTTTTGAAGAGGTAAGATTTTGTAATATAAAAACTTCTGAAGTTTATTGACCATTTTTTTCATTGTGATGTATTTAAATGATTTTATGATACCTATTTTTGTCCAAATATATAGTTAAAAATAATTTTTAAAAGTGATGCTATTACTGTTTGCAGATATACTGG
>NW_007164264.1:0-3054 GCF_000164805.1 Carlito syrichta
TTTCATGATGGGTGATTTAAGAACGCACTTGCTCATACTGCGCTTAGTGTTCAGCAGTTTTTGACCAAACATGGCATGAACTCCGTATTCACCCGATCTTGCCTTGGGTGATGTTTTTGGCTCCCCGGATGAAAAAATTCCTCAAAGGGGAATGTTTTGCCAACGTGAAGGATGTGAAACAAAAAATGGCAGAAGCACTGAAGGCGTCAAAATTGACAAGTTCAAAACTGTTTTGAGTAGTGGAAAAAGCGTCTCCATAGGCGTATTGCATCAAATGGAGCGTACTTTGAAGGGGACTGCTGATGTTTAAACATGTAGGAATGGAAACACAATTTTTTTAATAAATTCTGGGTTTTTTGGGTCTCCCCTCGTATGTGATCTTATGTTCTCCTTTTCTGGATGAAGGGATATTTTCTTTTCAGTGAAGATAATATTATAGCCATTATCCATAATATCCTTATTGTTCTCAAGATACCCAGGAAATAAATCTGTAATTAGAAGTTTCCATGAATAAGCATGGACTTGAAACAAAGGGAGCTTTTAAATGGCTTTGGAGAGTTTTTTCTAATCTGGGATAAATGGTAGAAAACTGGCCATTGTCTACTGTGAAGAAAGTTGTTTAGTGATTTGTATATGCTGGATATATGTCTTCCCTAGATAGTATTGTTTAATTGTGGAAAAGTTCTCATTTGTACTGGTCCCCACCCCCTGACCAACCATTCCATTCTTTTTAAGTTGATGTTGTCATCATCCTTAGAAATATATAAAATTTGTTCATCCTTTATTGGTTGATTGGCACTGTGTATATAACGTAGTTTTATTGGGTGTTTTACATGTGTAATTTTCACTTAAGGTTTTACATCAGCTTTAGTAGATATCTGTAGTATCTTACTCGCCTGCAGTTAAATTACTAGGAAGGTGCCTACCCAGAATCCTAATCTTGATCCTTTGTCCCCCAAAACTGTCTCTTTCCCTCAAAAAATCTTTATTACCTTTAAGCAGTTTACAGTCCTAATAGGGTAGGGAAGGGAGTCAGAGAATTGCTGGGGACAGACAAGTAAAGAAACAATTCTGACAATATGTAAATTCTTGGATAATGATGCTTTTGGGACAGATAGGAAGAGGACAGATAGGAAGAGGTAAGCCTGTAGAAAGGAAGTGCCACTGCTATGAGATACTGAAAAATGGTAGATGTATGTCAGGGAGATCGATAGCTTTGCAGGCAGAAAGGGCATATTGGATAGACATGGCAATTTGAAAATGCTCATTTTGGAAAGTTATGAACAGCAGCTTATGGCTGAAATCTGGCAGGGAGCCAAGTGGAAGGAGTGTGGAACTCGTGGAGAGTGGTGGGAAAGAAGGGAAGGCTAAACAGGGAAGATTTTTGCCAAATTTGAGGAACTAGTCTATGAGACTCTTGGGAATGTGTTTAAAAACGTAGGTTTTACAAGCAGATGGTTTTTAGCCTGGAAGGTCTTTCTTCTGTCCTAGTTATACTAAATAAACTTCACTATACTAAATCACTTCACTATAATGTTTTTTGCATTCCTTATTTCAAAATCCAGTACATGTCTTGCTCCATTGTAGAATTTTTGAGCTTTAGTGTAAAATATAACTCTGTAAACTTGGACACATTATTTAAACTCTCTTCCTCTGATTCTTCACATGTAAAAGGAAAAACATACCACCTTTCTCACAGTGTCAGGAAAAAACAAGATAAGATAGATGAAAATACCTAGCATAATACTTGGGACATAATGATTACCCAATTTGGGCTATTTTTGGTATTCTCGATGTCTAGCATGTGGTGTCATGCATATACTAGCTACTCAACAAAATAGTGTACTGCAGAGTGTGATGGCTTATACCTGTAAGACCAGCCTGGGTGACAGAGTAAGACCCTGACTCAAAAAAAAACAAGTGTAGAATTATTATCTTAGTGTTTTAGAAAAATCTCTCTGGTTGGGGGTATTAAATAAGCGCTGGAAGGCAGGAAAACCTGTCTAATTTCTTGCAGTGATCTAAGTGAGATATGATGCTGTTGGCTGGATTAGTGGTGGTGAGGTTAGAAAAGAAACGTTGAGTAAGTGGCTAAGGACCTGGTTAGTTCTAAAATTGTGTATTTCCCAGTTTATGGATTTTTACTGACTACACTGGAATCGATTGCTTTTGGATGCTACATAATTATAGAAGCCTTCTGTTTCATTGATTTCCAGTATGTCCCAAACTTATGTATGGGAATGCTTTCCATAGATAGGAAATCATTTATGTATATGATTTTTAAAAAACTTTAATCAATGAAAGTGAATTCTAACTTGTCTTTTTTAACCTTTTTACTCATTTTTTACATCTTGTTACTAATCTTACACTTGGGTGTGTGACACTCTGGCATTGGAATCACTTTAGACTTTGCAGACTCTGTGTATCTCTTTAAATATGTACACTCTTTTATTTTGTTATAGATAACTTGGTTAGAAGGCCATTCCTTGGCACAGACAGTATTTAGGTACCTTTAAATTCATAATCCAGACTTTATAGAAGATCCTGCCACGATGGCTTTTGCTCTGGAAATCTTGAAAATCTGTGACTTTGCAAGGGAAAAAGTAAAGAAAGCTGCTGTTTTTGAAGAGGTAAGATTTTGTAATATAAGAACTTCTGAAGTTTATTGACCATTTTTTTCACTGTGATGTATTTAAATGATTTTATGATACCTATTTTTGTCCAAATATATAGTTAAAAATAATTTTTAAAAGTGATGCTATTACTGTTTGCAGATATACTGGCTTAAGTAATTCACTTCTCTCTAAGAAAGGACTTTGGTCTTAGCATATGTTCTTTCTGTCAGTACTGTTCATTGAGTATCCATCACATGCAAGAGTATATAATGTTCTGGATATTGCAAGAATTCCCAGAGAAAATGGAAGAGACAGCGTTTGTCCTCAACTCTCTTATCAATTATAACACACAAAGGCTACATTTTCTGTCTTTGGATAAGAGGGAGCTGAGCAAAGCAAATATGTTAGTGTACAAGCATTTTCCTCCAGTTTGTCCTAG
>NW_007164265.1:0-730 GCF_000164805.1 Carlito syrichta
GTGTATAAGCATTTTCCTTCCAGTTTGTCCTAGACACCTCACCCCAGGAAATTGTTGTGAGTTTTAGACATAGATTTTTTTTTCTTACATCATAAAAAATAAGATTTCAGATGCTGATAATTATGAGAGAAGATGTGATAGCATTTGAGATTATTGATTAATAATTATTTTTGTAAAATTCTCCCATTTGTTGAAACTGATAGGTTTCTTTTGAATGCTTTCACTGATCCAAATTAAATATCAGGCTTCAGCAGTGGTTTAGCGGATAGTATGTACAACTTTTCTAAATATATTATGTAAGTGAGGATAATTAAATACTCAATATGATTGTACACGTTTGAATTTATGGCTTGTGAGTTGTTTATGAAATAGCATCAACTCTTTTTTACAGTCATTGGTTATTTACATATTTGTATTGATGTGGATGTCTTGGAAAGTTTATCCATTCGGATAGAATTTTTAAAAGATGAATTTGAGTGAGAAGAGAAATGCAGATCATTCTGAATTCTTCTAAATTACATCTAAAAGGACTTCAAAGTCTGTGGGCAGAGAAAGGATTAATTTAATGACAGTGCTGAAACAATTGATATGCACTCTTGAAAGTTATCAACTTTTCACATAAAATACATTCCAGATAGATGAATTATATTAAGTATAAAAAAAGTTATCCAAAAACCAAGAGAAGATAGTTCACAGAAAATAAAATGGCCTTTAAACATAAGAAAAGATG
>NW_007164266.1:0-1094 GCF_000164805.1 Carlito syrichta
TTCCTTAGTGAAGCTTTCGCTGATTATGCCTTTATTTCCTTCTATTGCATTTGCTTTCTATTTAGAAGTTTGCTCTTAGTTCATCATAATTCATGGAATTTTAAAGGTAGACTGAATCATAGACATAAGCCCATTTATTTTACAAATTTTGTAGCTAAATAAACTAAGGATTAAAGGGCTTGTAACTAAATTAGATGACTGTGGTAGCATATGTGGAATTAGAAGTTTTCTTATTTTCTGCCAGATCAAGTTTTCTGATTCTAATTGTTACATGGATGTATATTTGTGTTCTCCAGATTAATTGTAAGGTTTAAGTGCAAAGTAATATGCTCTTAATGTGTGTTGTTGCTTCACCAAGTCTGTTCTTCTGTTCTTGGTGGACGAAGGAACTTCAGAAAGACAGAATGAAAGAGGCGGCAGGGCTGACTTGGGTTTTGATAAGCTCTTATATTGAAAGCTAGGTTGTCTGCCTTGTGTCAGTCATTGTCACCAAGCCCTCTAAGGAGTCCATGGCCCACTCCAGGCACGCATTCCAGGAGAATGAGTAGAATTTTGATAATGAAAAAGTAGGAGAAAGGACTTTTCTAGGGGCATGAACAAAGTGATCACAGACTGTGAGGTCAGTAAGAATGGTTTTCTAATTGTAGCAGTGGCTGCACGTTGAATTATGAATTGAGAAGCTGGATGAATTGGTATGGGTAGTTAAAATGGCGGAAAAGTTATAAAACCCAAGTTGTTTAACTATGATTGAATTGTGGAGCCCTTGTGTGTTCTGAGCAGGGAAGTGAAATGATGCAAATGGAAGCGGTTCTCGTGTTGGAAGCTAGTACAGAAGTGCAGGTGAAGGGAGATGAGAACCTCGGACCAGGAGCTTGGCTGCCAAATGTGGAAGGAGCACATGAACCTAGAATAATTATTCTTATACATTTCCATCTTATCATTATGTTACGTGAAAATTGAGCACAAATAGCAGGTAGTTAACACAAATTACCATAATTAATACTGTCATTTAGATAAGCCAAATTTTTAGTTTCCCTTATATTTCAGTCTCTAACACCCGTAATCACAATATTAGTGGTATCGCCTAATAGTTA
>NW_007164267.1:0-4086 GCF_000164805.1 Carlito syrichta
CTTCCCAACACCAGGTCTGATAAAGGTTTAACATCTTAGATCTACAAGGAACTCAAATGTGCTGAAAAGAAAAAAACAAACAAGCTCATTATAAAATGGGCAAAAGATATGAACAGACACTTCACAAAGGAAGACATTCGAGCAGCCAACAGACATGTGAAGAAATGTTTAACCTCACTAATCATCAGGGAGATGCAAATCAAAACCACACTGAGATACCACCTAACTCCAGTCAGAATGGCAGTTATCAACAACTCAAAAAATTACAGCTGCTGGAGAGGGTGTGGCGAAAAGGGAACACTTCTACACTGTTAGTGGGAGTGTAAACTAGTGCAACCTCTGTGGAAAGCAGTGTGGCGATTCCTGAAAGCTCTAAATATTAACCTCCCAAATGACCCCGCAATCCCCCTACTGGGAATATACCCTGAAGAACTCAAATCACTCTATAAAAAAGATAACTACACACCTATGTTTATCGCAGTATTGTTCACAATAGCAAGAACCTGGAAGCAAACATGCTGCCCATCAAAAGAGGACTGGATTTAAAAAAATGTGGTACATATACACCATGGAATACTATGCAGCCATAAAAACGAACAAAATCATGAATTTCGCAGCATCCTGGATGGAACTAGAGTCTATAATACTGAATGACCTCTCACAGAAACAAAGAACTGAGTATCACATGTTCTTACTCATATAATGGACCTTGAACATCCAATGTAACAGTATAAGAAAATGGCTGACAGTAGTGGTAACTATGGGGGGGTGGGAATAACGGTAGCAAATATCTGTCTGGGGACGGGATGAGGAAATACCTCTTATCAACAAGGGTGCCTGAATGAAACATATTTATATACCTAACCCTTAACTGTACCCCACAATATCATACAAAAAATATTGATTATATTAAAAAAACCAGAAATGTTCAACCTCACTAATCATCAGGGAGATGCAAATCAAAATGACACTTAGATACCACCTAACTCCAGTCAGAATGGCAATTATCAATTACTCAAAAAATAACAGTTGCTGGAGAGAGTGTGGCAAAAAGGGAACACTTCTACACCTTTGGTGGGGGTGTAAACTAGTGCAACCTCTGTGGGAAGCAGTGTGGTGATTCCTAAAAGTTCTAAATATCAGCCTCCCATATGACCCTACAATCCCCCTACTGGGAATATACCCTGAAGAATTCAAATCACTCTATCAAAAAGGTACCTGCACATGTATGTTTATCGCAGCATTGTTCACAATAGCAAGAACCTGGAAGCAACCATGCTGTCAAACAAAAGAGGACTGGATTAAAAAAAAATGTGGTACATATACACAATGGAATACTATGCAGCCATAAAAAAAGAGCAAAGTAATTTATTTCACAGCAACCTAGACAGAACTAGAGTCTATAATACTGAGTGACTTCTCACAGAAACAAAGATCTGAATATCACATGTTCTCATTCATATAGTGGACCTTGGTCATCCAACGTATTAGCATAAGAAAATGACTGACAGTGGTGGGAAACTATGGGTGGGGGGAGGGGAACGGAAATGGGATTAATGGTAGTAAATATCTGTTTGGGGATGGGGAGACACCTCTTATCAACTATGGTGCCTGAATGAACATATCTGTATACCTAACTCTTAACTGTACCCCACAATATCATAATAAAAAATATTGATTATTTAAAAAAAGAAAAGATGTAATAACTGTTTCTTAGGAAGGAAAACATTTAACTGCACTGAATTCCAGGATTTTTGGTTTTTGAAAGTTCAAACATTTGTATTTTTGAAAATTAATATAAAAATTTAAGTAACTGAAATAACTAAGTGAAGTAAGGGTATCATAATATGCTTTCTGTATATAAGTTCAAGTAAAACACGTATAATCTTAGAAGTAATACACCTTTGTTTTGAGAGAGTTATTGTACTTGCCAAAAATCAGGGAGTATTCTGGTCTTTTGTAATCATATTACATTTTGCTAATACTTTCAAAAGTAAAGAAAACATTTAAATTTCTATACCTGCTCCTGGGAGATGGACTGGCAAAGAGTGGCTTGTGTGTACTACAGACTTTACAAACCTTGTCTGAGGGGTTTGTTTGGGTTTTTTTGTTTGTTTGTTTGTTTTTGAGTTGGAGTATCACTCCGTCACCCAGGCTAGAGTGCAGTGGCATACTCACAATCCTTCTGTCTCAGCCTTCCAAGTTTCCGTAATTATAGGCACCCACTACTATGGCTGGCTAATTTTCTATTTATTTTAGATGAGGTCTTGCCAAATTGCCCAGGTTGGTCTTGATTGCTGGCTCAGGAAATGTACCTGGCTCAGCCTCCCAAAGTGCTGGGACTACAGGCTGATCCACTGAGCCCGGCCAGCTCAGTGTGTTTTTATAGCAATCCTGCAAAATAGATGGTACTATTCCTATTCTACATACGAGAAAGCTGAGGCCCAGAGAAGTAAAGTGAATATTCCAAGCCACAGTAATAGTGTCGAATTTCAAACTGGGACTGGCCTGACATCACTGCTCCTCCAGCTGCATTATTTTGGGGTGGGGAAGGTTGTGTTTTTGTTTGTTTTCCTTTTTGGATTGATCAACACTTTTAGTACCAGGAACTGAAACAGCCTTCCTTCCTTATGGTATATAAAGTATTTAGATTATTAAAATCACTGGCCAGCCAACCTTGACTCTAGAATGGACCTGACGGTTAGGGTCAAGAAAGCAAAATGGTAGACCTCTTTTTAGAAGGTAGTGTGCTGATCCTTGCTCTTAATTGCAGCTCCCCAGTGTGGAATTATTTCTGAATGAAGTAGTTGCTAGGAATTTTGCACATGGATAAGTCTTGCCAGGTATTGAGGAATTGCTGTATTACGTGATAGTAAATCAGATCATTCTGAAAAGAGTCACTCTTGGATGGTTTTCCATCAGGACCATGTGTATCAGGAACTACTTTCTACAGTCTTGCTCTTTTCTTCATGCCCCCATCTATTTAAACATTTACAGACTTACAGTTGAGGTGAAAACCTCCCACCTCCTCAACATTTTGAGTTTGGTTTCCAATCTCAACACAACAATCTCTCTCCTCCCTCCCTCCATTTCTTTTCTCTTTGTTTTTGATATCTTTTCCAAAAGAAATGAAATAATCACTCCCTCCTGTCATTCTACTCAGCCTGTAAGTAGTCCTCTTTTCCTAAATAGCCTCCATTCATTCTCCATACAACTCAGGGTTGTGTCTGTTTTGTTTGAGTCAGGGTTTCACTCTGTTGCTGGGGGCTGTAGTTCAGAGGCAGGATCACAGTTCACTGCAGCCTTGATTTCCTGGGCTCTGGTGATTCTTTGGCCTCAACCTCCCAAGTAGCTGTGTCTTACAGGTGAAAGCTACCAAACCCAAGTAAATCGTTTTTGGAGAGATGAGGTCTCACTTTGTTATTCAGGCACTTTGTTATCCTGGGCTCAAGATATTCTCTTGCCTTGGCCTCCCAAGTGTTGGGATTATAGGCATGAACCACCACGCCCAGCCAACTCAGCAGTTTTTATATCAGCATGACAGGGTCCAGGAAGGTTTCATAAATCAGACAAACTGGCCAGGCTTGGTGGTTCAGCCTGCAATCCCAGAACTTTGGGAGGCCAAGGCAAGTGGATGTCCTGTGCCCATGGGTTAGAGACCAACCTGGACAACTTGGCAAGAACTTGTCTCTAAAATAAATAAATAAATAAATAAATAAATAAATAAATAAATAAATAGCCCACGTGGTAGCACACACTTGTGGTTCTGGCTACTTGGCAGGCTGAGGTGGAAGGATCCCAGCAGGTCAATGCTGGGGTGCTGTGATAGTGCCACTACACAGCAGTCTGGGCAACAGAGTGACACTCCAACTCTAAATAAATAAATAAATAAACAAATAAATAAATAAGAGAAACTAACTGTGTTGAGACTATCATAACTGGAGAACTGCGGCTCAATCAAAGGCTGATTCTAGCCCTAGGAACTGGAGGCCTGTCATTGCCAGATCATCTTACTTGAAGAGAAGTAGGAAATCCAGACTTCTGGGTGGTATTTCTTGTTTTCTTATGCTAGGAACTGATTTTTAA
>NW_007164268.1:0-842 GCF_000164805.1 Carlito syrichta
GCTATACCTCTCACTGCATGCCTATTCAACATCATACTAAAAGTTCTAGCTAATGGAATGAGATATAAAAAGAAAATAAAAAGCAAAGAAATTGAGAAAGAAGAAATAAAACTATACGTTTTTTTTCTTTTTTGGCATATGACATGATTGTCTATGTAGAAAAAACCAAAGAATTGACAAGAACAAGACAACCTCCTGGAACTAATAAGTGATTATTTTCAAGATTGAAGCATCTAAGATTGTCATAAAAAAGCCACTTGCATTCCTATAAGCCAACAAGGAACAATTGGAATTTGAAATTAAAAACCTACTATTTACATCAACACCAAAATAATGAAATACTTAGGTATAAATCTAACAAAATAATACAAAATCTATATTAGAAAAACTATAAAACTCTGAAAAAAGAAACAACTAAACAAGTGGAGAGATATCCCATGTTAAAGGATAAGAATATTCAACATGCTTAGATGTTACTGTTCCAAATTGATCAACGGATTTAACACAATCGCAATTAATATCTCAGCAAGTTATACTGTCTACACCAACAAACTGATTGTAAAGTTTACATGGAAATTCAAAGATCAAGAATAGCCTTTTTAATACTGAGAAGAACAAACTAGAGGACTGACACTACCTGGCTTCAAGAATTACTATAAAGCTATAGTGATCAAGATATTGTGGTACCAGTGAAAGAACTGACAAGTTGATCAATGCAACAAAATGGAAAGCCCAGAAGTAGGCCCACACAAGCATCTGATCTTTGACAAAGGAACAAAGACAATGAAATAGAGCAATGATAGCCTTTCACTAATGATGCTGGAACAACTGGACATCCACAA
>NW_007164269.1:0-315 GCF_000164805.1 Carlito syrichta
AAACTGAATTTACTAGCTGAAATAACTAGCTAGCTACCTAGCTAGATACCTAGCTAGCTAACCTACTTAACTAGCTGACTTAACAAGCTACATAGCTGACACAACTAGCTTATGTAACTAGCTGGCTACCTAGCTAACCAACTGACTTTACTAGCTGAAATAACTAGCTAGCCAGCTGTCTAGCCATCTTAGTTAACTAGCTTTTTTACTAGTTAACAAGCTGTCTAGTGAACTGACTTAATGAGGCGACTTAACTAGCTAGCCAGCTGGTTAGCCAGCTGACTTCACTAGTTGATTAATAAGCTAGGCAGCTGG
>NW_007164270.1:0-620 GCF_000164805.1 Carlito syrichta
CAGCCCGTTTGCTAACTAGCTAGCTAGCTGACTCAACCAGCTGACTTAACCCGTTAGTTAACTAGCTAACTACCTGACTCAGCCTGCTGACTTAAACCTTTAGCTAACTAGCTATCTAGTTGTTTTAACCAACTGTCTAAATTAAAGGCTGACTTAACTAGCTGACTTAGCCAACTGACTTAACTAATTAACTAGCTGACTTCACTGGCTGACTTAATTAGTTAGCTAACTGACAACTACCTGAATTAAATAGTTAGCTAACTATTTAACTAGCTGAATAACGAGCTGACTTAATTAATTTGCTAACTATTTAGGTAGCAGACTTAAGTAGCTGACTTAACTAATTAGTCAACTAGTGAGCTAGGTTACATAGCTAGCTTATTTAGCTAGCTAGTAGTTAGCTAGCTCACTTAGCTAGCTGACTTAAGTAGTTGGCTAATGATATAGCTAGCTGAATTAACGAGTTGATTAATGAGTTAGATAACTATTTTAACTAGCTAGTAGACGAGTTAAAGAGCTGATTTTACTAATTGGTTAATGACTTATGTAGGTGGCTTAATTTGTTGACTGATGATTCGGTCGACAAGCTAGCTAGTTTAAAACGTTTACTGACTACTCGA
>NW_007164271.1:0-786 GCF_000164805.1 Carlito syrichta
TTGGCTATCCAGCTGACTTAACTAGCTAGCTACCTGGCTGGCTAGCTGACTAGGCAACTGGCTAGCAAGGTAGCAGGTTGGCTTCTTGGTTAGCCCACCAGTTTAAATAACCAGCTGACAGGCTGGACATTGTGATAGCCAGCCAGCTTAACTAGCCAGACACCCTACTGGTCAGCCAGGCAGCCAGCAGGCTTAACTAGCTGGCCCCCTAACTGACCAGCCTGGTAACAAGGTGGCTTAGCTTGCCAGTCACCTAGCTACCAGCTGTCTAACTAGCTAACTTAACTAACTGACTTAAATAGATAGACATCAGGCTATCCAACTGTATTTACCAGCTAGTAACTTAGCTAGCCAGCTGGCCAGCCTGCTCATTTAATCACTGACTTAACTAGCTTGGCAGCCAGCTAGCCAGCTGAATTAATTAGCTAGCTACCTACTTTGTCAGGTGGCTATCAAGCTGACTTAATTAGCTGACTTAACCAGCTAGTCAGCTGGCTTGCCAGGTGACTTAACTAGCGAGCTGCCTAGCTAGTCAGTTGGGTAACCACTTGAATTAACTAGCTGACTTAACCAGCTAGCCAGATGGCTAGCCAGCTGACTCAACTAGCTGACATAACTAGTTAGCCATTTGGGTAGCCAACTCACATAACTACCTGACCCTTCTAGCTAGCCAGGTGGCAAGCCAGCTGACTAAATTAGATAGCTACATATGTATCCTGCTGGCCTACCACTGAATTAACTACCTAGCTTCCTAGCTAACAAGTTGGTAAGCGAACTGAGTTAACT
>NW_007164272.1:0-997 GCF_000164805.1 Carlito syrichta
CCAGCAGGCTTAACTAGCTGGCCCCCTAACTGACCAGCCTGGTAACAAAGTGGCTTAGCTTGCCAGTCACCTATCTACCAGCCGTCTAACTAGCTAACTTAACTAACTGACTTAAATAGATAGACATCAGGCTATCCAACTGGCTTTACCAGCTAGTAACTTAGCTAGCCAGCTGACCAGCCTGCTCATTTAATCACTGAATTAACTAGCTTGGCAGCCAGCTAGCCAGCTGACTTAATTAGCTAGCTACCTACTTGGTCAGGTGGCTATCGAGCTGACTTAACTAGCTGACTTAACCAACTAGTCAGCTGGCTTGCCAGGTGACTTAACTAGCGAGCTACCTAGCTAGCCAGTTGGGTAGCCACTTGAATTAACTAGTTGACTTAACCAGCTAGCCAGATGGCTAGCCAGCTGACTCAACTAGCTGACATAACTAGTTAACCATCTGGGTAGCCAACTGACATAACTACCTGACCCTTCTAGCTAGCCAGGTGGCTAGCCAGCTGACCAAACTAGATAGCTACCTATGTATCCCGCTGGCCTACCACTGACTTAACTACCTAGCTTCCTAGCTAACAAGTTGGTAAACGAACTGAGTTAACTATGTAACTTAACTAGCTAGCCAGCTGGCAAGCCAGCTGATTTAACTAGCTAGATACGCACCTAGGCAGCTGGCTAGCGAGCTGACTTAACCAGCTGACTTAACTAACTAGCCATCTGACTTAACTAGCTGACTTTTCAAGGTAGCTACCTAGCTAGCCTGCTGAATTTACTAATTGAAATAGCTAGCTAGCTACCTAGCTAGATATCTTGCTAGAAAGGCAACTTAACTAGCTGACTTAACAAGCTAGCAAACTGACATAACTAGCTGACTTAACTAGCTAGCTACCTAGCTAGCCAGTTGACTAAGCTAGCTGAAATAACCAGCTAGCCAGCTGTCTAGTCATCTGAATTTACTAGCTTTTTAACTATCTAGGGAGATTGCTAGCCAACTAAC
>NW_007164273.1:0-733 GCF_000164805.1 Carlito syrichta
CAGGGAGTGATCCCAGTAGCCTAGAGAGGAAGAATGGGCTGCATTTCACGGTGAGTGGACCGGACGGGATGGTTGCTAGGAAACCAGCCTCAGTCCTGCTGGGATGAAGGATATGGTGAAGGATGCTGAGTGTACACGATCAATTCAGGCTCTTCTGAGCTGCCAGAGACGGAGGGTTGCCCCTGCACTGCCATGACCATTGTGTGGCTTCAGCCTGCATTCCCTCAGGGCTCTGGAAACACACAAAGCCTCTTACAGACTCACTCCCTTACAGACTGTTCTCCAAGGGCTTAGAGACGGTATGTTGTGGTGTAATGTTTCCCAAGCATCAGTGACCATAAAACATTTTAGGAATCATAATGTACAGCAACAGCAGTTTGAGTATAAATGTTCACCAGTCAATCAACTCTGAAATCCCACATATACATTATATAAATTATAGGAGAAAGTCCTTTTGATCTTCTAAGAGATGTGTCTGCTACGAGTTTCCACAGTACCTAATACTTCCCTTGTCCTCCTTCCAGTAAAAAAAAATCTTAAATACAAGTGATGAAACACAACTCAAACTGGCTTAAGACAAAAGGAAGATAATTTCTTGGTTTGATCAGTAAAAATATCCCTAGAAGCATCAGTGGGCAGCTAAGTTTAGGGCTCTGGGTGGGGGTCTGTCGCTCTCCTGCTCTCTCTCTCTCTCTCTCTCTCTGTCTCTTTTTCCTGTCTTGTCTCTCTCCTT
>NW_007164274.1:0-758 GCF_000164805.1 Carlito syrichta
GAAACCAGCCTCAGTCCTGCTGGGATGAAGGATATGGTGAAGGATGCTGAGTGTACACGATCAATTCAGGCTCTTCTGAGCTGCCAGAGACGGAGGGTTGCCCCTGCACTGCCATGACCATTGTGTGGCTTCAGCCTGCATTCCCTCAGGGCTCTGGAAACACACAAAGCCTCTTACAGACTCACTCCCTTACAGACTGTTCTCCAAGGGCTTAGAGACGGTATGTTGTGGTGTAATGTTTCCCAAGCATCAGTGACCATAAAACATTTTAGGAATCATAATGTACAGCAACAGCAGTTTGAGTATAAATGTTCACCAGTCAATCAACTCTGAAATCCCACATATACATTATATAAATTATAGGAGAAAGTCCTTTTGATCTTCTAAGAGATGTGTCTGCTATGAGTTTCCACAGTACCTAATACTTCCCTTGTCCTCCTTCCAGTAAAAAAAAATCTTAAATACAAGTGATGAAACACAACTCAAACTGGCTTAAGACAAAAGGAAGATAATTTCTTGGTTTGATCAGTAAAAATATCCCTAGAAGCATCAGTGGGCAGCTAAGTTTAGGGCTCTGGGTGGGGGTCTGTCGCTCTC
Organism: Carlito syrichta; assembly: GCF_000164805.1. NCBI lineage: Eukaryota > Metazoa > Chordata > Mammalia > Primates > Tarsiidae > Carlito > Carlito syrichta. Next base: position 598 of record NW_007164274.1, read on the forward strand.
CTGCTCTCTCTCTCTCTCTCTCTCTCTCTGTCTCTTTTTCCTGTCTTGTCTCTCTCCTTCTCTCTCTTCTGTGTCTCTTCCTTTCTCAGTGTTCTCTCTCCCCTCCCTCCCTCTTTCCCTCTTTCTCCTGTCTCTCCTGTCTCTCTTTCCTCTCTTTTTTT
>NW_007164275.1:0-764 GCF_000164805.1 Carlito syrichta
GGGAGAATTAAAATCTTTCCCAGATATCCAATCCCTAAGACTTATGCTGCCACCAAACCATCTCTACATGAAACACTTAAGAAAGTACTAAACACAGAAGAAAAGGAAAAAAAGAACAACGGTCTTCACAAGAGTACAGGGAAAAGAATAAAATATACACGAACCAACCCCCAAATCAAAAGAAAGATAAAAAAAGAAATAACCAAGTGGAAGAACAACAACTCAATAAGAACTCCATGATAGGGATGAACTCTCACATTTCAATAATTAGTCTGAATGTGAATGGACTAAACGAACCACTGAAAAGACATAGAATGACAAAATGGATAAAATATCACCAAGCAACAATGTACTGCCTTCAAGAGACCCATCTCATTAGAAAGGTCACAAACAGACTCAAAGTAAGAGGATGGGAAACAAATTTTCAGGCGAATGGAACACAAAAGAAAGGAGGAGTCGTGACCCTAATTTCAGACAAAATACCATTCAAACTATCAAAAATTAAAAAAGATACAGAGGGACACTACATAATGGTAAAAGGTTCACTCCATCAACAAGAAATATCTATCCTAAAGATATATGCACCCAACATAGGTGCACCAACATTCATAAAGCAACTTCTAGGAAAACTAAAGAAAGACATTGACTCTAACACCATAATAACTGGGGACTTTAACAAACCAGTTACAACCATAGACAGATCATCAGGACAAAAAATCAGCAAGGAGATCCGGAACCTCAATGAGACTCTGGACCAAATGGAG
>NW_007164276.1:0-333 GCF_000164805.1 Carlito syrichta
ACTCCCTTCCTCTCCTGTCGACACCCCAATACATGAGTGCGTCAAAGTCCTCGAGTCCCTACTCCCTTGTCCAGTACACATTCAGGAAGGACCTTTATCTGTGCCCTCCTATGTTTGGTCCACAGATGGAAGCTCATATATACATGAGGGGTCTTGGGTGGCAGGATACGCCATCACCTCTGCCAGTGACATCATCGAGGCTAATCCCCTCCCGCCCAACACCACTAACCAACAGGTAGAACTCACAGCAGTCACTTGAGCATTCCAACTGGTGGCAGGACACTCCCTATCACTTTACACCAACTCCAAATATGTCTTTCACATTTTGGTTTC
>NW_007164277.1:0-636 GCF_000164805.1 Carlito syrichta
CCCATGTTCGAGACCAGCCCAGGCACCATCTCGAGACCTCATCTCTCCAAGTAGCCTTAAAAAAGCAGAGCATGTTTGCACGTGCCTGTTGTTCCAGCCACTTGGGAGGCCATTGTGGGTGGATTGCCATAGCCCAGCCAGTGCAGGCTGCGGTGGCCGAGAGCAGACCCCTAGACCATGCGCTGGTACAAGGAGGGGTACTCCGACTGATAATAATAATACTAACCACCACCACCACAAACACAGGGAAAGCTCAGACGCTCAGCCTGGCATCTCGGCTTTTCAGAGTCAGGCTAGTGGACGGCCAGAGCCTGCGGGTTTGACACCAGCCCAAGACACCAGGAGATACCTCATTTCGAATATAAAAAAAGAAATCTAAAGATTAGCCAGGCATGGTGGTGGAGGCCTGTGGTTCCGGCCACTTGGGGGGCCGAGTCAGGAGGATCACCTGAGCCAGGTAGTTTGAGTTCACAGTAGCCATGAGCATGCCCCTGTACTCCAACATGAGTGACAGAGTGGCATTCCAACACCAAATAATAATAATCACCACCACCAACATCACCACCACCACTGACATCCAGCGTGGAGTTACCCTCAGGGATAGGAGAGGAAAAAGGCACTTTACAGCCTGTCCTT
>NW_007164278.1:0-755 GCF_000164805.1 Carlito syrichta
CCAGCTAACTAGGCAGTAGCTAGCTAGTTAAGTCAGTTAGTCAGCCAACTAGCAAGTTAAGCCAGCTAGCAAGTCAGCTAACTTTTCAGCTAGCTAAAGTTAGGGAGCTTGTCATGTTGCTAATCAGCTAGCTAGTTAAGTCAGCTACCTAGTCTGCTAGCTTATCAGCTAGATAATTAAGTCAGCTAACCAGCTAACTAACCAGTTAGCTAGCTAGTTAAGTCAGCTAGTTAGACAGCTATATAGATTGCTTGTTAGCTAGTTATGTCAGGGAGATAGCCAGCTAGCTAGTCAGCTAGCTAGTTAAGTCAGGTAGCATATCAGCTACTTACTTAGCTAAGTAGTCAGCTACCAACTCAGATGGTCAGCTATCTAGTGAGCTCACTCTCTTTCCATCAGGTCAGCTTACTAGTTGGCTTGCTTGCCTGCCAACCAGTCAGCTAACCTGTTGGCTCACTCTCCAGCCAACAGGTCACCAACTTATGGCTCACTCACAGGCCAACAGGACAGCTAACTAGTCAGCTTGCTTGACAGCCGACTTGTTAAATCAGCTCACAAGTTGGCTTGCCTGCCAGCCAACTAATTAAGGCAGCTCACTCGTCGGCTCACTTGCCAGCCAACTAGTTCAGTCAGTTCACATGTCGGCTCACTTGTTGGATGACCAGTTAAATCTTCTGAACAGTCGATTCTCTTGCAAGGTGACTACAGTCAGCTGACTAGTCAACTCACTTTCTGGCTACAAGTTAAGTCAGCTG
>NW_007164279.1:0-2803 GCF_000164805.1 Carlito syrichta
TTCCTTATAATATGTGCTCCTACACAATATGTCCTCCATAATATATCCTCCATAATATGAGAAAAGTGCCTGTTCTTCCTCCAAAATGGGTGACACAGTGAAAAACCCTCTTCTACATTGGCTTTCCCATTGACTGGCTCTCCTCTGTAATGACTGTCACATGACCCTCCATTGTTATAGAGACACAATGACTGGTCTCCTCTATAATGGGTGCTCTAGTGAATACTCCTCATATGTGATAGATGCAACCATGACTAACACTTCTCTATAATGTTTACCTCTGTGATCAGCCTTCTTTTGTGATGTTTGTCTGAGTGACAGGATCTCCTCTGTGAGGCTGTCTCAGGGACAGTAACTCCTCTGTGTTTGGTATCTCATTGGCCCTCCTTTGCAATTGGTGCCCAAGTGACTGGTCCTCATCTGTGAAGGAAAACCTCAGTGACTGCTATCCCTTGGAATGGGAGCCTCAGAGTTTAGCTATCCACTACGATGCATTTCCCCATGACTAGGCTCCCTTTTTGGTCAGTGCCTTAGTGACAAAACCTTTCCTATCATGGCTGCCCCAGTGATTGGGCTTACTCTGTGATGGGTACCCCGGTGACTCCCTCTCCTTTGAAATCAGTGCCCCTGTGATTAGCACTTATTCTAAAGGGTGTTCTAGTGATCGAGGCTCCTCTGATTGTGTGCCTCAGTGCCTGGCTCTTCACTGGGATAGTTGACTGAGTGACTGGGTGTCTCCTTTGATGTGCCCAGGTGACTACTCCTATCTATAATTGCCCTAGTGACTTACCCCCCGCCCCCGTGATGTGTGCCCCAGTAACTGGTTCTCCTTTGCTATAGTAGGCTCAGTGACTGGGCTTCCTTCATAATGGGTTCCCCAGTGAGTGTTCTTTTTTGTGATAGATGCCCCAGTCTTCCTCTGTATTTGGTGCAACAGTGACTGATTCTCCTCCATAATAAGATCCCAGGGCCTTGTCCTTCTCTGTGATTCATGCCTCAGTTACTGAGCCTCCACTAAATGTTTGCTCCAGTGACTAACCTTCTTTTGTGAAAGTTGTTTCAATGTCTGGTCCTTCTTCATATTGTAGCCTCCATGACATACCCACATCTGCTATGGATACCAGTACTTATCACTTCTCTGTACCAGGTGTAACAATGACTTCCTCCTTTCTGATGTTGGCCCTCATGAATGTACCACCTCTGTAATGGGTGATGCAGTGACTGGTTCTCTTCTATTATTGGTGCTCCAGTGACTGCCATTCCTCTGTGTTGGGTGTCCAGTGACCAGCCCTCCTTTGTGAAGGCTGCACTATTCACAGTTTCTTTATGTCATCAGTGCCCCAGTGACTGGACTTCTATAATTCATGACCCAGTGACAGACCCCACACCATAATTATTGCCCCAGTGACTAACCTTCCTTTGAGAAGGTTGTCCCAATTACTGACCTTCTCTATAATGAGTATCTCAGTGATTTGTCTTCTTCTATTATGAATGCCACAGAGAGTAGCCCTTCTCTGTGTTGGGTATATCAGTGACTAACTGTCCTTTTGAGGGATGCCCATAATAACTGGCCCTTTTATGGATAACCTAGTGTCTGCCTCTATTCTGTGGTGGAGGCCCAGAAAATGATCATCCTCAACAATTTGTGGCCCAGTGACTAGCTTTCCTCTGTAATCACTTTCTTATTTATGGGATCTTCTCTGTAATGGACGACTCAGTGACTAGCCATGCTCTTTTATGGGTGCCACTGTGTCTGTGCCTCCTGGGTAACTTCTGTCACAGTCAGTGGGCCTTCTCCATAATAGATGTCAATAGTGACTAGCCCTCCTCAGTGATGGGTATCCCAGTAACGAGGCCTCCTCCATAATGAGCGCTCCAGTGACAAGTCCTCCTTTGTGAGTCTCCAATGTGATTGGTGTTTCCAAGTTATGGGAGCCCAGGGACTGGCCCTCTTTTGTTATGGTTGTCCTAGTGACTGAACCTCCTCTGTAATGGGTGCCAATGTCTGATGCTTATGTCTTATCAATGCCATAGTAATGACAAATCTTCATTTGTGTAGGTGTCTCAGTGACTAGCTCTCCTCTGTGAGGGATTCCCCTGTGACTGTCTCAACTCATTTATGAGTTCCCCTGTGACTTGCCCTCCTCTGTGATAAGTGCCACTGCATTCCAGTCTGGGCAAAAAAGTGAAACTCCAACTCAAAAAAAAAAAAATGCTTGTTGCTAAAAGTGCTTCTTTCTGTGAATTCCGTGAAATAATCACAGCAATCTAGGCCACATGATGAATCCATATAGTAATGTGTTCTCTCCTCTTAGCTTCCATAGGGAGAAGGACCTACTATTTAGACTTTAAAAAAATTGACATAGTTACTTTGTTTAGGGTTTGACATGTCTAAATCCATGAAACAGGGCTCTGTGTAGTCTTAAAACTATAATTTTCCTAAATTAATTCCAGGAACCTTATACTGCAGCTAAAGTAAAGCGTATGAATTTTTAACTCATCATGAAGCTTTAAGTCTATCTTCATTCCTTCTAAATTTTTCTATATTGACCTTACTTCAATCTCCTGAGGTAAATGGGAAACAACTTCCAATTGAGCTTATAAGTAGGTAGTCTGCAGATGTTTCTCCTTGAGCCTAACAATCTTTATTGTCCAGTGATGCCCTCTTCTGGCAAGGGAAATCCAAAGCAGGGTTTTGACTTTTATGGACTCCCAGCATGCTTTGTCCACTGAACACAAATTATTAGACTTCATTCCGTTATTTCTTTTGCCAAGGGTCTTCCAAAATAACATTCTTTGTTAT
>NW_007164280.1:0-1121 GCF_000164805.1 Carlito syrichta
TTAGCTGGTTTAACACGTTGGTTGACTACTCGGCCGACTTGTTACCTGGGTTAACAAACTGGCCAACTAGTCGGCCCACTATTTAGCTAGGATAACTGGATGAATGATGTGTTGCCCCCCTATTTAGCTCGGTTCAGTAGTTGGCTGGCTAGTTTGCTGACCTAACTAGTCGGCCGACTATTTGGCAGACTACTTAGCTGAACTAATTAGTCTGCCAACTAATTTGCTGACCTAACTTTTCAGCTGACTACTTGGTCCACTAGTCCGCTGATTGGTTAGCTTACTTAATTAGTGGGCCGCATAGCAGGCCGACCATTTAGCTGACTTAACTAGTCAGCCAGAAAGTGAGCCGAGAGGTGAGCTGACATAACTAGTTGGCTGGTGAGTGAGCTGACTGGTTTGCTGAATTAACTAGTCAGCTGGCTAATGAGGCTATGCATGCTCTCCCATAACTAGTCGGCTGGTGAGTGAGCTGACTGGTGAGCTGACTTAACTAGTTGGCTGGTGAGTAAATGACATGTTAGCTGACCTTTTGGCCTTTGAGTGAGTGGACAATTTAGTTGATCTGATGACTGGCGAGCAAGCTGACTAGTTTCTTGACCAATTTGCGTGTGAGCGAGTCTACTAGTTAGCTAAACTGATGGAAAGCTAGGAAGTTCACTAGATAGCTGACCAGCTAGCTGAGTTGCGAGTCGACTAGTTAGCTAAGTAACTAAATGATTTGCTACCTGACTTAACTAGCTGGCTGACTATCTAGCTGACTATTTAGCTGACATAACTAGCTAGCAAACAAGTTGTATAGCTGTCTAGTTAGCTGACTTAAATACCTAGGTAACTGGATAGTTAACTGGGTAGCAGATTTAAATATCAAGCTGACTAGCTAGCAGACAACCAGCAAGCTGACTAGGAACTTGAGTATTTAGCTGACTTACATGCTAGCTGAATATTTACCTCACTTGCTAGCTGACTTAAGTACTAGCTGGCTAGCTACCTGTTTTAACTAGCTGACTAGATATATGGCTGGCTAGCTGGCTAGCCAGCTGATTTAACTAGTTAGCTATCTTGTTGGCTAGACGGCTAGACAACTTGCTTAACTAGATAGCTACCTGGCTGGCTAGCTG
>NW_007164281.1:0-709 GCF_000164805.1 Carlito syrichta
TGAGTATTTAGCTGACTTACATGCTAGCTGAATATTTACCTCACTTGCTAGCTGACTTAAGTACTAGCTGGCTAGCTACCTGTTTTAACTAGCTGACTAGATATATGGCTGGCTAGCTGGCTAGCCAGCTGATTTAACTAGTTAGCTATCTTGTTGGCTAGACGGCTAGACAACTTGCTTAACTAGATAGCTACCTGGCTGGCTAGCTGCCTAGGCAGCCAGCTAGCTAGATAGCAGGGTGGTCAACTGGCTAGCCAGCCAGCTTAAATAGCCAGCTGCCTGGATGGACAGTGGGATAGACAGCCGACTTAACTAGCCAGCCACCCAGCTGGTCAACCGACTAGCCAGTCAGCTTAACTGTCTGTACACCTACCTGAGCAGCCATCTAACCAGCCAGCTTAACTTGCCAGCCACCTAGCTAGCCAGTCGGCTAACCAGCTGACTTAAATAGCTGACTTAACTAGATCACCAGTTTTCAAGCAAGTTGAACTAACTAGCTTGCTACATAGCTATCCAGTTGGCTATCCAGCTGAATTTCTAGGTGACTTGTCTAGCTAGCCAGCTGTCTAGCCAGCTGACTTAAATAGCAAGCTACCTAGATAGCCAGCAAGCTAGTCATCTAACTTAACTTGGTCACTTAAGTATATAGCCAGCTGGCCAGACAGCTGACATAACTAGTTAGCTACCTAGCTAGCATGCTGGCTCACCA
>NW_007164282.1:0-425 GCF_000164805.1 Carlito syrichta
CTTGCATTCCTCACCATTCCATTCCATTCCTTTCCATTCCGTTCCTCTCGATACTTTTCCTTTTGATTCTATTCCATTCCTCTCGATTCCATTCTATTCCTCTCCATTCCATTTCTCTCTATTCCATTTCTCTCCATTCTATTCGATTCAATCCCATTCCTTTCCATTATTTTCCATGCCATTCCATTCCTGTCTATTTCATTCCATTCCATACCTCTCCATTGCATTCTATTCCTTTCCACTCTCCTCCACTCCTTTCCTCTTCATTACATTCCACGTCTTTCCATTTCATTCCACTCTTCTGCATTCCATTCCCTTCCTTGCCTCTCCATTTCATTCGTTTCCATTCCATTCCTCTATATGCTATTCCATCTTTTTTAATTACTTTCCATTCCTTACCTTTGGATTCCTCTCCATTCCATTAC
>NW_007164283.1:0-511 GCF_000164805.1 Carlito syrichta
AGGTCAACTAAATTGCCGGCTCGCTTGCAGGCAAACAGGTCAGTTAACTAGTTGACTTGCTCGCCTGCTGACTAGTTAAATCAGCTCACCTATTGGTTCCCTCACTGGCCGACTAGTTAAGGCAGTTCACATGTCAGGTCACTTGCAGGCTGACTAGTTAAGTTAGCTCACCAGTCGGTTCATTCCCTGGCTGACTAGTTAACTCTTGTGACCATTCGGCTCACTCACTAGCCGGCTAAACTCAGCTGACTAGTCAGCTCATTCGCCGACTGACTAGTTGAGTCTGCTGACCAGTCAGCTGTATCGCGGACTGAATAGTTAAGTCAGCTGACCAGTCGGCTCACTCGCCAACCAACTAGTTAAGTCAGCTCACCTGTGTGCTCACTAGTTGGCTGACAATTTAAGTAAGGTAAACAGTCGGCTGACTAGCTGGTCAACTTTTTAAGTCAGTTAACCAATCGGCCGACTAGTAAAATACCCAGCCAAATCTTTACCCGAACTAACTATGTGG
>NW_007164284.1:0-420 GCF_000164805.1 Carlito syrichta
AGCTACCTAGATAGCTAGCTCACTTTACTAGTTGATAACTAGCTAGATACCTACCTAGCCATCTAGCTTGCTAGTTGACTTATCTAGCTGACTTAACTAGCCAGCTAGCTGACAAAACTAGCTGAATTAACTAGCTAGCTGTCTAGCTACCCAGCTGAATTAACAAGCTGAAATAACTAACTAACCAGCTGTCTAGCCATCTGACTTAACTAGCTTTTTATCTAGCTAGCGAGCTGGGTAGCCAACTGACTTAGGGTAACTTAACTAGCTAGGCAGCTGGTTATCCAGCTGACTTTAGTTGATTGACGAACTAGCAGCAAGCCAGCCAGGTGACTAAATTAGCTTGCTTAGCTAGTTATTCACCTGGATACCAGCTGACTTCACTAGTTCTGTACCTCTCTAGGCTGCTAGCTGACTTAG
>NW_007164285.1:0-1109 GCF_000164805.1 Carlito syrichta
TAACTAGCCAGATGGCTAGCCAGCTAAATTAACTAGCTGACTTAACCACTTAGCCAGCTGGCTAGCCAGTTGACTTAACTAGTTAGCTACTAGGTAACCAGCCAGGAAGCCAGCTGAATTAACTAGCTGACTTAACTAGCTTGCCATCTGACTAGCCAGCTGACTTATCTAGCTTGCTACCTAGGTAGCCAGCTGGCTAGCCAGCTGACTTAACTAGTTGATTTAATCAGCTAGCCAGCTGACCCAACTAGCTGACTTAACTAGTTAGACAGCTGACTTAACTAGCTCTCTACTTATCTAGCTAGCTGGCTAGCCAACTGACTTAACTAGCTTACTTAATTAACAAGCCATCTGGTTAGCCAGCTGACTTACCTAGTTTGATACCTATCTAGTCAGCTGGCTAGCCAGGTGACTTAACTAGCTGACTGAAACAGTTGGCCTGCTTGCTTGTCAGCTGAATTAAATAACTTGCTATATAATTAGTCACCTGGCTAGCCAGCTGACTTAACTAGGTGACAACTAGCTGATCAGCTGTATAGCCAGTTGACATAAGTAGCAAGCTACCGAGCTAGCAAGCGGGATAGCCAGCTGACTTAACTAGGTGACCTAACTAGGTACTCAATGAGCTATACGCCTGAATTAACTATCTAGCTACCTAGCTAGCCAGATATCTAGCCATCTGACTTAACTAGGTGACTTAAGTAGCTAGCCAGCTGGCTGGCAGGCTGACCTAACAGCCTAGTTACCTAGCTAGCAAGCTGGATAGCCACCTGACTTAACTAGCTAGCTACCTTTGTAGTCTGCTGACTTGATAGCTTACGTATCTACCTAGCTACCTAGCTAACCAGCAGGCCAGTGAGCAGACATAACTAGGTTACATCCTATGTAGCTTATTGGCTACCCAGCTGAATTAACTAGCTAGCTATACAACTAGGCAACTGGTTAGCCAGCTGACAACTCACTGACTTAACTAGCTGCAAGCTGACTTAACAAGCTGACTAAACCAGCTAGCTACCTAGCTATCCAGCTGCTTAACTAGCTGGCTTAAGTAGCTAGCTACCTAGCTAGCTATCTAGCTAGCCAGCTGATTTAACTAGCTGACTTAACTA
>NW_007164286.1:0-940 GCF_000164805.1 Carlito syrichta
GTGAGCTGACATAACTAGGTTACATCCTAGGTAGCTTATTGGCTACCCAGCTGAATTAACTAGCTAGCTATATAACTAGGCAGCTGGCTAGCCAGCTGACAACTCACTGACTTAACTATCTGCAAGCTGACTTAACAAGCTGACTAAACCAGCTAGCTACCTAGCTATCCAGCTGGCTTAACTAGCTGGCTTAAGTAGCTAGCTACCTAGTTAGCTATCTAGCTAGCCAGCTGACTTAACTAGCTGACTTAACTAGAAACCTAACTGACACAACTAGCTGATTTATATTGCTAGCTTCCTAGCTACGTAGCTGACTTAACTAGCTGAAATAACTAGCTAACCAGATGGCTAGCCATCTGACTTAACTAGTTTTTTTAACTAGCTAACCAGCTGGATAGCCAACTGACTTAACGAGTTGTCTTAGCTAGCTTACCAGCTGGTTGCCAGCTGACTTAACTAGCTGATTTAACCAGCTAGTTAGCTGACTTCCCAGCTGACTTAACTAGCGGCTACCTGTCTAGATAGCTTGCTAGCCAACTGACTTACTTAGCTGACTTAAGCTAGCAAGCTGGCTAGCCAGATCACTGAACTAGCTTGCTACCTTCCTAGCGAGCAGTCTAGCCAGCTGACTTAACTAGCTGATTTGAACAGCTATCCTGCTGGATAGCAAGCTGACTTATCTAGCTAGCAACCTACATATCCAGCTGACTAGACAGCTGACTAAACTAGCTGACTTAACCAGCTAGCCAGTTGGCTAGCCAGTTGACTTCACTTGCTAATATCACTAGCTAGACAGGTAGCTATCTATCTGACTTAACCAGCTAGCCACTTACCTTGCCAGTTGGCTAGCCAGCTCTCTTAACAAGCTGAATTAACCAGCTAGCAGGCTGGCTACCCAACTGACTAACTAGCTCACTACCTAGCAAGCCATCTTTGTAGC
>NW_007164286.1:2157-3006 GCF_000164805.1 Carlito syrichta
GACTTTGCTAGCTGACTTAACTATTTGGCTAGCTGATTTAACTAGCTGACTTAACTAATTAGCTTGCTGACTTAACTTCTGAATAAACTGATTAGCTAAATATTTAACTAGCTGAATAAGTAGCTGATTTAATAAATAGCTAACTAGTTATGTAGCAGACTTAAGGAGCTGATTTAAATAGTAAGCTAAGTAGTGAGCTAACTGACTTAGCTAGCTGACTTTGTTAGCTAGCTTGTTTGCTAGCTGACTTAGCTAGCTGACTTAACGAGTTGGCTAACGAGATAGCTAGCTGACTTAACGAGTTGGTTAAAGATTTGGCTAACTGTTTTAACTATTTGGTAAATGAGTTAACTAGCTGATTTAACTAGTTGGTTAACAAGTTAGCCCAGTGACTTAACTTGTTGGCTAATGAGTCGGCCGACTACTTAACTGGTTTAACACATTGGGTAACTACTCTGCCAACTTGCTTGTTGGCTTAACAAATCGGCTGATTAGTCGGCCGACTACTTAGCTCGGTTAAGTAGGTGACGAACGAGTTGGCCCACAAGTGAACAAGATTAACTAGTGTCCTGCAGGTTTCCTGACCTAACTATTCAGTCGATTTTTTGGCTGACAAGTTAGCTGACCTAACTAGTCGGCCGACTAGTTAGCTAGGCTAAATTGTCAGCTGACAAGTTGGTCGACTAGCCGGCCGATTTGTTAGCTGACCTAACTAGCTGTCTGGGTAGTCGACCGACAGGTTAGCTGACTTAACTAGTCGGCCAGTGAGTTAGCCGACAGGTGAGCTGACTTAACTAGTCAGCCAGTGAGTGAGCCCACTGGTCAGCTGACTTAACTAGTCGGCCATTG
>NW_007164287.1:0-752 GCF_000164805.1 Carlito syrichta
CCCTAGCCAGGCAGAACGTTTTCTTTGGTTTCGTTAATACCGAAACTCTGTCTGCTTCAGCCCATGGCCGCCATCTTGGCAGCCCTGCATTCTTTGTTCAAGAGTGTGACAGCTACTATGTGATTTTTAGAGTAGACTTGTTAGGATAAAACATATACATATACACTCATAGTTGCGTAAATCTATGCTTGCTGTTTTGTTTCCTTTTGCTACATTATTCAAATATAATAATTACTATACGATTTATAAAAGAATTAATGATGAGGTATTAGCTTAATAGGATATAGCATAGTATTAAAGTCCAATAACTAGATCATATAAAAATTAAAGTTTAGACATATGAAACTCATATGAATTATAATAAAGTTTGGTAGTTTAAGATTAAGTTTTAACTGAGTTATAAGGCATTACGTTAAATTGTAATAGGATAATATAAATAACAGCTAAGTCATTTAAGTAAACTTATAGATTATAGTATAGTGTTAAGTTGATAATATTAATCGTTAAAAATATTAGGAGTAAGTAAACCTAGAGTTAACTTAGAAAAGTTTTTTGTATTATCAGGGTTTAGAACAAAGAGTATAATATGAATGATTCATTGAACATTATGGAAAACACTTTGAATGATTTGTATTGAAATTGTGCACCTGTGACCTTAATGTAAGCACGGCAGGCATCATGGAATTCGAATTGTTTGCTTGGAAACTGCAGATCTCGTGGTGGTCTTGTGATGCATAGCTTGTAAAGCACGG
>NW_007164288.1:0-341 GCF_000164805.1 Carlito syrichta
CATGAAATGCAGAGGAATAGAATGGAGAGGAATGTAGAAGGGAATGGAATAGAGTGAATCAGAATGGGATGGAATGAAATGGAATGGAGAGGAATGGAATGGAATACAGAGAAATGGAATGGAATGCAATGGAATACAGAGGAATGAGGAGAAATGAAGTGGAAAGGAATGGAATGAAATGAAATTCAGAGGTAAGTTTTGCAATGGGGAGAAAGGAAATGGAATGGAGAGGCATGGAATGGAATGGAGTGGAATGGAATGGAATGAGAGCAATGTATTGTAAAGGAGAGGAATGGAATGGAAAGGAATGCAGTGGAGCGGAATGGAATGGAATCAGTGTA
>NW_007164289.1:0-937 GCF_000164805.1 Carlito syrichta
AAAGACTACTGTGTACAATTGTGTGGAAAAAAACTTGAAAACCTAAAGGAAATGGAGGACTTTCTGACATCACAAAATTTCCCTCAGTTGAAGCAAAAAGAATAGAGATCCTAAATAGGCCCATAAGCCGGGCACCGTGGCTCAACCTGTAATCCCGCACCTTTGGAAGGCTGAGGTGAGTGGATTGCCTGAGCCTGTGGGTTCGAGACCTGCCTGGGCAGTGAGACCTCATCTCTACAATAAATAAAAAAATCAGTCAGGCGTGGTATCGCATGCCTGTAATTCTGACTACTTGAAAGGCTGAGGCGGAAGGATCGCCAGAGTCCAGCAGGTCGAGGCTGCAGTGGCCGGGAGTGGCCACTGCACTCCAGTCTGGGTGACAGAGTGAGACTTCAACTCAAAAAAAAAACAAACAAAAAATTAAATAGGCCCATAATAATCCAGGAAATTGAAGATGTCATAAGAAAACAACCAACAAAAAAAGCCATGAACCAGATGACTTTCCAGAAGAGTTTAACAAATTATACAAGGAGGAATTGATACCAATCCTGCTAAAAGTATTCCAGGCTATCGGGGAAGATGTGACTCTCACCATATCATTTTATGAAACTACATCACATTGATACCCAAGCCAGGTAAAGACCAAACAAATAAAGAGAAGGCCAATTTCCTTGATGAACATAGATGCTAAAATTCTCAAGAATATCTTATCAATACGGATTCAACAACAAATCTCAAAAAAAGTCCACCACGACCAAGTAGACTTTATCCCCTGAATCCAAGTCTTGCTCAAAAATTGTAAGACCAGAAATGTAATTAAACACATCAAGAGATGGAAAAAAAATACACATGACTATATTATTAGATGCAGATAGCTTTAAATAAAATCCAGCACCCCATTTTGATAAAAGCCTAGAACATCTAGGAATAGATGAAA
>NW_007164290.1:0-2470 GCF_000164805.1 Carlito syrichta
TGTGAGAGAGAGCAGCAGTGGTGGCAACTGAGCCAGAGTACAGTGCGTGGAATCGAGGACTGCCAGCACACAGATCAATATGGCCAGTGGTGGCAGGGTGGTGGTGGTGGCAGCATCTGCAGTGGCGAACGTAGCTGTGTGCAGGACCTTTTTTTGACAGCCCTCAGATCTGTGCAACTGGCCAAGAGCAGGCTTGCAGTGGTGGGAGAAGGAGTTACTAGGCCAATTAGAAAAATTTCTAGTCACTGGAGCACAGATCATGGAGAAGGCCCAGTCACTGGGGAAGCCATCACATATTAGGGAATATCACTGGGACATGTGTCACAGAGGAGAGTGAATCACAGGAGCACACATGAGAGAAGAGAACTATTCACTAGTGCACTTATGAAAGAGGGGTAGTTACTGGGTCACCTCTCACAAAGGAGGAACATTCAAATGAGAACCAAACACAGATGAGTTTCAGTCTCTGGGGACCCATAACTGAAGAGTTCAAATCATGGGGCAAGCATTATATAGAAGTATGAGTCACTGGGGCACTCAGTTTAGAAAAAGCCTAGTTACTGGGGCACCCATCATAGAGAAGAGACAGTCACTGAGTCAATCATCATAGGGGAAAGGCAGTAATGAGGAGTAAATTACTGAAGAAGGCAAGTCACTTGGGTCTAGAACCACTAGGAGGAACAGTCACTGGAGGATTACCACAATGGAGAGCAATACATCTAAGATAAGGGCCATTCATGAAGCACCAATCCAAGATGGTGCTATAATGGCCATGTATTAGGAGGAGGGTGTGTCATTAGGAGGAAGGAATCTGAACACAGATGAGGGAAACTCAGTGAGGCACCCATACCAGAGGAGGGCGAATTACTAAGGCACCAATCCCAAAAGAGTGTCAGTAACTGGGTCACTGAGTAGTACTAGGGCAACTCATTGAGGCACTGGTCACAGAGGAGGGCAGTCACTGAGGTACTCATCAAAGAATAAGTGTATTCACTGGTGCACTCATCACAGAGGATGGTATTCACTGGGTCACTCAAAACAGGATGGTTATTTACTGGGGCACCCATCACAGAGGAGGACCAGTTACTGGGGCACCATCCCAGTGGAGAACCAGACACTGAGCACTCATCACGTAATATTGATTCTCACTGAGGCACCCATCTCGAAGGAGAGTCAGTCACTGTTGGATCCATCAAAGAGAAGTGTTTGGCATTGGAGCAACCATCATAAAAGAAGACTTCACTATTTCCCCCATTACTGAGGAAGCTCAGTCACTGGGGCATGAATCATATAGGAGGGCCAGTCACTGGAGCACCCATTACACAGGAGGACCAGTCACTGTGGCACCCATCACAGAGAGAGGTAATCACCAGGGCACCCATTACCAAGGAGGTCCAACTGCTAGAACAAACGTTACTAAGGAAGTCAACAACTAGGGTTACAATCACCTAGGAGGGCCATTCACTTGAACACCAATCACAAGGAAAGCCCTGATACTAGGGTCCAAGTTATGCAGGAGGATTAATGACTGAGACACCCACTACACAGAAGCGCTATTCACTTGGGTACCCACAAGTGAAGAGACCAAGTCACCAAGGCAATTATCCCAAAGTATGGCAAGTAAATGAGATACCTGTCTCTGAGGAGGCCTAGGCCCTGTGGCACCCATTAGAAGGGGTGACAATCATGGCACACATCAAATGCAAGAAACAGTCACTGGGATATCAATTACAAATAAGGTCAGCTAGTGGGACTCTGATTACAGAGAAGAACCCGTCACTTGCGCTCCCATGAAAGAGGAGGGCAAGGCAATAGGACATCGGACAGAAAGAAGGGAAAAACACTGATGTACCTATCACAGTTCAAGGCCAGTCACTGGGACACTCATCAAAAAGGAAGGAGGGTCACTGGGCACCCAACACAGAAGAGAGGCAATCAATGGAGCACCCTTAACAGGAGGACACTTACTAAGACAGCCATCACGGAGGAGAGCCAGTGATGGAGACAACCCTCACAGAGAAGCACTAGTCACTGGGAAACACATGGCACTGGAAGGCTTGTTATTGTCACAGAACATTGTCATTACTGGGAAACCCATCCCATAAGACAGCCAGTCACTGGAACACCTGTGATAAAGAGGTGTCATTCATGGGACGTGTATCATAGAGGAGAGTCATTCACTGGAGAAATTATGATGGAAGACAACTAGTCTTTAGTGCACTCATTGTGGAAGAGGGCTAGTTACTGGGGCATTTATCACAAATGAGGGCCAGTCACAGAAGCACTAATCCCCGAGAAGGGACAGTCATTGCAGAACCATCCAGAGGTGTTGCTGTAATAAGAAACCCATTAAAAAGGATGCCCAGTCTTTGGTGCAATCTTCATAGAAGGATACTATTTACTGGGGCACCAATAACAGTCGTGAATCAGTCACTGGAACAAACATCAAAGAGGATAGTGAGAAACTGAA
>NW_007164291.1:0-379 GCF_000164805.1 Carlito syrichta
AACCACCCAGAGGTGTTGCTATAATAAGAAACCCATTAAAAAGGATGCCCAGTCTTTGGTGCAATCTTCATAGAAGGATACTATTTACTGGGGCACCAATAACAGTCGTGAGTTAGTCACTGGAACAAACATCAAAGAGGATAGTGAGAAACTGAAGCACTCATCACAAACGATGACTAGTCACTGGGTCAAACATCACAAAAGATGACCATTTCCTGGAGCACCATCACTGAGGAGAGTCATTCACTGAGGATTCTATCACAGATGATGGCCAATCACTGAGGCTCCCATCATACAGAAGGGGAAGTCACTAACTCATCATTTAAGAACAGAGTAAGGCACTTGGGAACCCAATACTAGGCATCCCATTCACTGGGGC
>NW_007164292.1:0-556 GCF_000164805.1 Carlito syrichta
GACCAGTCACCAGGACATGAGTCACAGAGAATGGCCAGTCACTGAGGTAGCCCTCACATGGGGGAGTCTGACATGTGGAACACATTATAGAGGAGGACCAGTCACTATGACACCCATCACTAAAGAGGGCTTTTCACTGGTGCACTCATCAAAGAGGAATGCTTGTCACTGAGGCATCCATCACAGAGGTGAAGCAGTCATTATGGCAACATCACAGAATAGAACCATCATTGAGTCGCATATTGCAGAGGAAAGCCAGTAACTGAGGCACCAATATCAGAAGAGGTCCACTCACTAGGACACACATCACAGAGGTAGGCTACGTACTGAGGCACCCATCCCAGAGGAGGGCCAGTACTGGGGCAGCCATTAGGAGGAGTGTCAATCACTGGGTTCACAAAGCAGTGCCAATCATTGAGGCACCCAGCAAAAAGGAGGTCCAGAAACGGAAGAATCCATCACAGACTTGAGTATGTCATAGAAGCACCCATCCCAGAGGTGAACCAGTCACAGGTACATCGATTAGAAATCACATAGTCAGCCGGTCTCGGTGGCT
>NW_007164293.1:0-18022 GCF_000164805.1 Carlito syrichta
TGTAGTTGCTTTGTTCTTTGATGTTATATATTTTTATCCTGTGTATGAATACACCCTATCTTTGGTAAGGTTTTATTGTGAAAGTTTGTGTAAATCTACTAAGGCCTGCATTTGAAACTCATTGTGGTGGCTGTATGTGTGGAAGCTTCTCCCTGTAGAGCACAAGAGTTCAAACTCTTCTTGTGATAGTCAGCTCTAGTTTCTTATGACTTTATGCTTTTCCCTTGTGTTCTCATGGAGACAATCAGCTCTAGCTCTCACAGGTGTATTCCAGTTTTTTACTTGATAGTGTTTTATTATAGTGGAAGGAGATGGACTAAGGGCCATTCTGTACTCTTCTCACTGAGCCAAATTCCCAGGCAAGCTTCATGACCCTTGGTTTCAGTGATCACTCTTTTGAATCCCTGTTCATCCACCAGATGAGATTTGGGTCTGTGTATTTCCGCCCCTTCTTCTGTGATGAAGTGACTTCTTTCCTCAGTTCTTCTCACAGCACCAATGTTCCTCCATCCCTGTCTTCTGCCTCCCTATTTGCTACTCTTCCCTGAAGCTTCAGGGTGTTGTTTCATATGATAGACAGGATTTGTGTTTCTGGAAAATAAAAAAAGTACCAAAAACCTTTGCTGTTGACCTCTCTTTGCCTCTTATTTCCTATGGAGATGTATGAGGGGGCTTAGGATACTGGTTTTGGTGTTTTACCCTGCAGATTAATTATTTAGTTTATTGGTGGTAGGGAATGCAGCCCTGTATGTACTTCAGAAAAGAGGGCTCTCCCTCTCTCCTTCTAACAGCCATATGTTGGGGTAGGGCATTTTCCCAGGTTCCAACAACCCTGCATAAAATACTTCAGTGGGAATAAGAATTTCTTAGCACTGTGGTCACAACTAAGTTCAAATTATGACTCCTTTACCACACTAGGCGTCACATCATCTAATACGCATTTCTATCTTAATCCTGTTCTAGCTTACATGCCACCTGGTGACCTCTGTAAAATATGCTAATAAGTAAAACTCTGGTTCTCCTTCTCCCTCTTCTCCCTGAAAGGTCTTGTCTTTCAGCAGAATTCAGGTTTGTTTTAGGTCACATGACTTAAATCACATGAAATTAAATAAAACATATTAATCTGCAGCTTCTTCAGTTTTCTTTTCTTTGGTAAAAGTGATCATGATTTTGTCATCACTACTGTTTGTGTAAGAAGAATTAAGCTGTTTGGTCAGTTGCCTACTTCTCCAAGTTGAGTATAAGTTTTATTTATTAGGTAACAATCCAAGTCAATTAACGGCTTAGTTGGAAGGAAAATAGTAATTCATTCACTGAAATACAACCCATGATTAAGAACATGGAGTGCTTCTTATACACTACAACATGACTGAATGCAAAGATATTTTTTTTCAGTAACATTAAACAAAGAAATACAAGAATAGACTACAATTTCACTTTTATAAATGCTAAGAAATAAAAACTCATCTAATGTAACATAAAGAGAATTAGTAGATGCCCTTGATGCTCTGGGTTTACTTTTACATAATAACTGGAGGAAACATTGACTCCTGCAAAACATATTCTTGGTGCATATGTAAATCAGATAAAGCAATAGAACTTAATTTTTTATTACAGTATATTTTCTCTAATCTGCTCTGGGACCTTTCATCTCTGAGGTGTCCCACCCCAGAACTTGCTATATAGTAGGAGACATGCAAATAGGGCTCTTCCTTTGCTGATGAAAACCAGTCTAGTTCTGAACCAGCAACTCTGGGAGAGGAGACCCAGCTCCAGGATCCTCAAAAAAGACTGACCATGGAGTTTAAGTTGAATTGGGTTTTCTTTGTTGCTGTTTTCAAAGGTAATTTATGGAGAATAGTGATATTGAGTGTGTGAGAGGATTTGAGTGAGAAAAACGTTGGAATGTGTGGCAGATTCTGATCAGGGTGTCTATGTTTGCAGGTGTCTTGTGTGAGGTGCAGCTGGCGGAGTCTGGGAGAGACTTGTTTCATCCCAGAGAGGTCTTGAGGCTCTCCTATGCAGCCTCTGGGCTATCTTTCAGTAACTCCTACATGCACTGGGTCCTCCAAGCTCCAGTGAAGGGGCTGGAGTGGACCACATGCAGACTCCATGAAAGGTTGATTTGCCACCTCTAGAGGCAACATCAAGAACATACTGCATTTGCAAATGGACAGTCTGAGATCCGAAGACACAGCTGTGTGTTACTGTGAGAGAGATACAGTGAGGAGATGTCAGTGCAGGCCCAGAAACAAACGGCCCAGTAGGAACATAAGAGGGTACTGTGATTCGGAGAACACTTGGGAACACCAGGGGATGCTTGAGCACAGCATCAGTTCCCGGAGCAGAGGCTCAGGGAGGATAAAGGCTGGTTTTGTGTCAGTAACTGAGCTGTTCCTGTCTCTGCCAGATTCTCCAGGTACTTTTCTATATTTGTGATCTGGATCAGCTCAAACTGTCTGAGTCACTTTAACCAATGTTTTGGTCAGATCTCATAATTTCTGTGATGTCCTTTAAAGTTTCAACAAGGTTACTGAGTCTTCCAAAAGTCAAAGTTTCCCCTCATAACTCCTAGCAATGTCTCTGCCTCAGTTTACTGTGGAGCTCATTCATCTCCTGAGAGTGGGACATGGGACATGAGGATTCAACACAGGACACATTGTGAACCTCAGAGAGCAGCAGCTGGCACCTGGTAAGGTGCACTGTACTCCCATAGGTGCAGGTATGGAGGTGTTTTCTCCAGACCCACATACTGTGGGTTTCTATATAGGATACAGGTTTATATTTTATTTTCTTGGATACCATACAGAAGAAAATACAAACTCTGCAGAACATGGTAATTCACATATATACCCAAATTTCATTAATCCTTATTTCTCCACAATGACCTGACACAGAGTTGCCTTTCTCATTAGGAACTAAGTATAATGAGAATACTTGTTTCTCACTTTCAGTGGTTTCTATCTGTCTATAAATATCTTGACTGAGGTACATCTGACCCTATTCCTCAAACTATTTCTCCCTCCCCACAGTGGAAGGGCACATAATCACCTGGCTTTTAGTTGGGATAGGGTTCTGTCCTGTACACCTCAGGGCCTGCAGAGCTCCCAGCTGCACATTCACAGAGATAAGGTGTTTCTACCTGTGAGGAGCTATGTGTCGTTCACCATCAGTAAATGCTGCCCATGTCTAATTGTGATGTTCAGCAGCAGGGACCCATTAGACTCATTGTGACCTTATTATGCAGGTCAATATCTCCAGATATGCAAGGAATAAATAATTTCACATTCCCAAGACACATTTTGTGCTTTGTTTTAAGATTTCATTTTGGTTAGAGAAGAGTGCTAACATTTACATGCCGCAACCTGATGAAGGTTATTTTGTTCACTAAACACTAGGCAACTCTGTAATCTTCTTCTAGGTCTACCTGTGAAGGATCTTATGAGATACAGTTGTGTCTGAAATTCTGCCATTTTGTATTAGCCGTATTTTCCCATCTCTATATGTGACAATTCTCAAGATCTGAATGGGTTTTTCATTCTCCACCATATCCCGGGTAATATCTGATCTCCCTGACCTGACATAAGCAAGATCCCAGTTAGGTTAGTTGAGCCAGTGTCCACTTGACCCCTCATGTTTCCTTTTAGCAATTTTCCACCCTCTGACTCTCATCTTGCATTTTGCCTACAAATCCCTGTTTTCCCACTGTGTTTTTGAGGTTTAATCCAATCTCTATGCCACTGCAAAATTCTATGTCAAGGTCCCTATACCTGTCATGATGGTGATGACCCTGAATAATATCTTCTTACTTTGCTTTATCAAATGTCACAGCATATATTTTTAGAAAAATATAGCAGCAGTATTTCCTAATTTTTATGAACACCTCAAATATTGAAAAACTAGTGAGGATCTTCATTCAACTGTAATGTGTGTTTGTGTAAAGTTCAAATCCAGTGGTTGGTGCCCAGAACTCCTGAACACCAAGTGTAACATTTCTCTGTTTGAGTCATTGCTCCTGAAATGAAGAACCATCAAAAACATAATAAATTGGTGAGGATTTTAAATTTTTATTGATTTTACTGAATTTTTTTTGAGTTGGAGTCTCACTCTGTCACCCAGACTGGAGCACACTGGCATACTTCCGACCACCTCAGCCTCAATCTGCTGGGTTCCAGTGATCCTTCCGCCTCAGCCTTCAAAATAGCCAAAACTACAGGCATGCACTACCTCACACAGCTAATTTTTGATTTATTGTAGAGATGAGGTCTCTCCAATTTGCCCAGGCGGGTCTCTAACCCGTGGATTCAGGCAATCCACTCAACTCAGCCTCGCAAAGTGCTGGGATTACAGGCTGAGTCATCAAGCTTGGCTAATTTTTTATTTATTTTATTTACCACAGTCTTCATGAATACATTAATTAACATTCAATAGAGAACTTATTTGCAAATGCCAGATTCATAGGATATTTAACATTGTATGTCAAGAAGTCTTTTTGAGGTTCTAAGAAACGGGCATGGCTCTCACCATGAAATGATGAAATTCTACAAGCTGTAGATATGGAGGACAGAAAGGTCAGTGTGAGAACACAGAGGGGGTACTAGCAGGTCCAGTGAGATCCATCCCAGGTACTCCTCCATTTCTTTCCTCAGTTTGAGGTTTGGACATGTTGTCAGTATAGAAAACTCCAACCAAGGTAATATTTGATATATTGATGGCAACTCAGGCAGGAAGACTTTGAAGCTTATTCTTGAAGTTACTTCCTTAAGAAATCTCCACCTTCCTTTTTTTCTTTCCTGGGTCTGTGCCCCCTCTAAATCCCACTTGCTGCAATTCACTGACTGGGTATGACCACAGCCCCACACCCTCTGCATGGGGCCTTCTGCTCAGGCTCCTGGCAACCACCACTGCCTCAGTTTGCTTCATACCTCTGATATGCACAGAGATCCTTCATTCATTTTATTTTGTTTTTATCTTGCTAAATGTGTTTTTTTTCTTTTTTACTTTTTATATTATGTGTTTAATTTTAAACAAGTATTTTGGTAGCAAATCAGGTTATATAGTAATGCACATAAAATAAAATTCCACTGTACTTCAAGCATCTACAGATCTATTTTTTTAGTTATCTAATGATGCTAGTTTTTTTAAAAAAATATACAGATCACTTGCTTATTTTATTGAGATATTCTTCTATTTTAATAATAATTTTAAAATACCCTATAGCATAACACCTATAAAACTGAAATGAACTTCTGTAAGACACATTGCATTTCATCTTAATGATGCTGGTACAATTCAAGTTTAGGCAAGCAAATGTTGATTATGCAGGTATTCTGTTAATGAGGTGTATTCCCCTCCGCTGACAATTTTCCTCAGCTGCTAATCCTGCCCTGCTCCCCTGGCAGTTTCCCACTACTGCCAATCCCTTTCTTACAGTGTTATAATTGTTCAAGCTCTGCTTATGAGTGAGAACATATGGTATTCTGTTCCTTGTTTCTGTGATAAATCACTGCATATGACAGACTCTAAATCCATCCAAGTTGCTGCAAATTTCATGTGTTTGTCCTTATTTATGGCTTCAGTTTTGATAAAACTGTACTGGATAAAAAATATGGTACATATACACAATATTATGAAGCCATAAATAAGGACAAACACAGGAAATTGTTTTTCTCAAGTTTATGCTATTTTGAATTGAGCTGCAATAAACACACTTGTGCAAGTATCTTTTTAGTAGAATGACTTGAATTCCTCCGAGGATACTTCCAATAGGGAGATTGTTGGCTTAAATGGAAGGCCAATTTTTAGTTCTTTCAGAAATTTCCACGAGTCTTCCAAAGAGGTTGCAATAGTTTGCATTCCAACCAGCAGTATAAAAGCATTCCTTTTCCTCCATATCCTCTCCAGCATCTGTTGTTTGCTTTATTTATGATGACCATTCTTACTGGTGGTATCTCAATGTGCTTTTGATTTGCATCTCTCTGATGATTAGTGATGCTGAGCACTTTTTTATGTGTCTCTCGGCTGCCTATATATCTTATTTTGAGACAGTTCTATTCATATCTTTAGCCCACTTTTTATGAGGTTGTTTGGGTTTTTTTCCTTTCAGCACATTTGAGTTCCTTGTAAATCTCAGATGATATTTCTTTGTCAGATGTACATTTGTCTAATATTTTTTCCCAGTCTCTGTGCTCAGTGGATTGTTTCTTTTGCTTTGCAGAAGGTTTTCTGTTTGATGAAGTCCTACTTGTCTATCTTATCTCTATGACATGGGCACTTGGAGGTTACCAGTTCCAATTTCTGTAAGTGTTCCTCTTGCATTTTCTAAGATTCTTGTACATTACTATTCTACATTTAGGTCTTTGATCCATTTAGAGTTAATTTTTGAGTGTGGTGATACGGAGGGGTTCTGTCTTGATCTTCTACATGTGACCAGTCGGTTTTCCCAGAACCATTTATTTAATAGGTCTTCTTTTTCTCAGTCATTTCTGCTTGAGGTTCCTCAAAGATGAATTGGTTGAGAAATTGAGGTTTTGATTCCAGGTTCAATGGATTCCTTCTCCACTGGTCTGTATGCCTTTTTAAAAACAATCAATACCAGACTGTTTTGATTATTGTAGTCTAATGGTATAGTTTGATGTCTGTAAACGTGATAACTCCTGCTTTGTTTCTTTTGCTAAGGATTGTTTTGGCTATTCGTGCTCATTTATGTTTCCATATGAATTTTTGCATTGTCATTAGGTACATAAGTGGTCCATGTGTAGGTGAAGTTTGGCCATCTCACTGGCCCTTACTTCACCTAGTTTAGGAGCAGTTACCCTTGGGAATGCTGTGTTCCCCTGGTCTTCCTCCTCCAGCTGTGTCCTGCTACTGCCAGTCCTTTTTTCATTGCATTGTGATAAGTATTCAGAATTCACTTATGTGTGAGAATATGTGGTATTCAGATCTTTGTTGATGTGATTACTGAGTATGAAAAGATCTAAACTAATTAAAGTTTCTGGGAAGTTCATATATCCTTTCCTTCTTTATGGCTGTGTAACATTTCATTGTGCATATGTATGACATTTAAAAAATCCAATCCACTTTCAATGAAAAACATGGTTGGTCCTGCACTAGCATATGCTTATCTCAAAGATTGAGCCATGCATGTCTAAAGTATGCGTGACTGGTACAGTGAAACTGAAAATGCCTCATTGAATCAGTTGTGTTTCCTTTGGTCACTTGCTCCTCTTCTACTTGGATAACTATTATAATTCTAGAGCTAATACAGTCCACGAGTATAGACCCCTTTCACAGAGGGTGGGGGAATGCATGCATTTATGTGATCATAACCAACACATTCATCTCTGTTCCAGATCCCAGTGGAAGGGAGGGTGCCAACGGTCTTAATGACTAGATTACCTTGAACTGATTGCATGTCCCTTGAGGTGGTGATGACCCATTTGAATATCTGCCTCATCAAATTTTTTTTTGAGTTGGAGACTCACTCTGTTGCCCAGACTGGAGTGCCGTGGCCGCTCCCGGCCACCGCAGCCTCGAACTGCTGGACTCCAGTGATCCTTCTGCCTCAGCCTTCCAAGTAGTTGGAACTACAGGCATGCGCTACCACGACCGGCTGATTTGTTTGATTTATTGTAGAGATGAGGTCTCGCTGCCCAGCCGGGTGTTGAACCCGCGGGCTCAGTCAATCCACTCACCTCAGCCTCCCAAAGGTGCAGAATTACAGGTTGAGCCACCGGGCCCGGCTGCCTCATCAACTTTTGAAGAGTTTTGCTGTGCCTACCATGGTGACCATGGGTGATGAGGAATCAGAGTTTGATTCTGGAGGGGAGCCTGAAAAATGACTACCAAATCCAAAGAAGACATCAGGCACTCAAGTTACCCACTCCTGTCTGGGGGAGATAGTGACAAAAAATATACAGGACTCTTTCAAGTTTTGTAGTTGGGATGAATTAAGTCCTTCATTTCATTCTCCCTAAAGGAGAAGACAGCTTTGATGGAATGAGGCAGTGTCTGAGAGAACACAGATATCCTGTTTTGTGACTTAAAATTATGACTGTATACATCAGACATGGAGAAACCTGTTCTGTTGATATTAAAATACACTCACTAAAAGCAGGGCTCAGTGGCTCAGTCTGTAATCCTGTGCCTTTGGGAGGCTGAGGTGAGTGGATAAACTGAGCCTGCGGGTTCAAGACCCACCTGGGCAGGCAAGACCTCACCTCTACAATAAATGAACAAATTAGCTGGGTGTGGTAGCGTGTGTCTGTAATTCCAGCTACTCGGAAGACTGAGGCGGAAGCATCGCCGGAGCCCAGCAGGTGGAGGCTGTGCTGGCTGGGAGTGGCCACTGCACTTCAGTATGGGCGACAGAGTGAGACTCGAACTCAAAAAAAACCAAAATACATCCACTGATGTTTTGCCAAATTAGATACTTAGATTTCTCCCACTTTCTAAACTGTTCAATTCCAAGCAAAGTCCAAGTGACTGTATCAAGGAATACCTACAGAGATGCTTCAGTATTATTCCTGCTTGTGTCTGTGATGGTGTTTCCAGAGATTGTCCTGCTAGTTAGTGGACTGAGTGTGGAGCATCCACCATCAATGTCGGAAGGCACAGTGCAAAAAAGGTGGGCTCAGATAGAAGACAAAGGCAGAGGAAATCAATTCATCTCCCTATCTCTCATGGAGCTGCAGCACCCATTTCATGTTCTTGGACATCAGAGCTACAATTTCCGTGTACTTCGGGCACCAGGATTGCTCCAATGTTGCCCTGGGTTATCAGGTCTTTGGTCTCAGACTGAGAAGTACACTGTAAGATGCCCTGGGTCTCAGGTTTTTTGACTTGGTCTCAGCCATGGTACCGACTTCCCTTGTCCTCCACCTTGCAGACGGTCTATGCTGGGACTCCTCATTCTCTAATTGCATTTTCTAATTCATCAAAATAAATTCCCTCTCATCTCTCTATCATTTACCTTTCTATCATCTATTATTGATCTGTCATCTGTCTATCCCTGTATTTTATCTCTATCATTTACCTATCTATCATCTTGTATTATCAACTATCTTTATATCATCTATTAATATCACCTGTCCTATCGTTTAATCTATCATCTATCTCTATTTTCTATAATCTATCAATCGTCTCTTTATCTATCATTTATATATCAATCATCTAATTGTTCATCATTCATCTATCAATCATTTATCTATCATTTTGCACCTCTTGATACTGTCTGGAGAACCTTGATTAATATAATCGTCTCCCTGAATTGTCTTTTGAAAAACCTAACACATGTCCAAATTCTCTAAGTCCTTTCTTACACCCTCTGACAAAGATAATTCCCATAATCCCATGGTGAGTGGTCTCCATTGTTACAGAAATAATAAACCAATATGTTCAACTACAAAATTGATGTCCCTTGAATATAACACATTGTTGAATGAAAACTACACAATATTTGTTTAAAAATAAAACAATAATGAATTGTGAGAGACACTATGTTCATTGACCCAAAATCTTAATATCAGTTTGAAAACTATTCTTCAGTATTTGTCTATTGATTCATTGCATGTCTAAACCAATTGCAGCAGGAATCTTAAAGTAATAGACAAGCAAGTTCTTCCTCAAACACTTATGGAAATTCAAATAATTAGAAAAGCCAAAAAGTATTAAGAAAGATAAATAAATTTGATAATATTACCTTATCCACATTTAATACTCATTAAAAACATTTCATTTTCTAAATATTCTGATAAATTCCCTCTTATATATCTATAATCCATCTTGCTCTATTATTAATCTATCATCTGTGTGTAAAACATACAAATATAATTAAATTATGTACACTAATAATATAAAATCTGAAAATAAAATAAATATTTTCATTTAAATAGACTCAAAATGATTTTAATAATAACAGTCTTAGGAATCAATTTTACAAAATCATGGGAAAATTAGGTAAAATCTATAAAATATTATTTAAAGAAATATCAAACTTATATAAATTGTATCATATACCAAGTACATGGAGCAGGAGATCTAATATTGTGAAGATGATATTATTTACCAATTTGATCTACAGAGGCAAATCAACCTCTTTTACAATCTGAACATTTTTTTTTTGAGTTGGAATCTCACTGTCGCCCAGACTGGAATGCAGTGGCCGCTCCCAGCCACCACAGCCTCTGGGCTCCAGAGATCCTTCCACCTCAGCCTTCCGAGTAGGTGGAACTACAGGCACGTGCTATCATGTCCAGCTTGCTGCCCAGGCAGGTCTCGAAACCACGGGCTCAGGCAATCCACTCACCTCCACCTTCCAAAGGCGCAGAATTACAGACTGAGACACCGAGTCCGGCACCCCAACTTTTTAAATTCAGAAATTGGTATACTAATCCTAAAATTCGTTTGGAAACAATAATATCTATCTAGACATCGGGGTCTTGAAACAACATATTGAAGGTCTGTGTTGAGTTGCAGGGAATTCAGTACGCAGGCACAGAGGTGGAAACCAGGTGAAGTTGCTCAGGATCTTGGTGGGGAGTCTGATTTACACTTGACTGAAGAGCAGCATTTAGTATATTTTTAGCCCCAGAATTCTTTTGATTCCTGGCTAGCTGAGCCCGGGTGTGGCCTTACAGAACATGCAGAGGAGGCAGATTTGAAGGTCTAAACATATATTTATTATGATTATGCTTAAAATTACTGAATGTATTTGGAATTGGAACTCACATGTTTTTGAGCTAATGGGGTCTATATTGCTGTGACAAAGTAAACAACATGAGAAAAACATACAGCGGCCATTATTTGTATGGAAAGGACTCATATTTCCTGATGCTAAAATTTACTCTGCGCGACAGTAAGGAAGATTGGCTGATACTGGAATAAGGGGAGACATAGATCCATAAAAAGAAAAGAGAGCTCAGAAATAAATTCCTAAGATCAACTAATTTTCTTTCTTTCTTTTTTTTTTTTTTTTGAGTTGGAATCTCACTGTTGCCCAGACTGGAATGCAGTGGCTGCTTCCGGCCACTGCAGCCTCGACCTGCTGGGCTCTGCAGATCCTTCTGCCTCAGCCTTCCAAGTAGCTAGAACTACAGGGGGCACGCTACCACGCCCGGCTAATGTTTTTTTTATTTATTGTAGAGATGAGGTCTCGACTGCCCAGGCGGGTCTTGAACGCATGGGCTCAGGCAATCCACACACCTCTGTCTCCCAAAGGTGCAGAATTACTGGCTGAGCCACCGAGCCTGGCAGATCAACTAATTTTCAACAGAGACATTAAGAATATTTAATTGGAAAGAGATGTTACAATTTCTTTTTTTTTTTGAGTTGGAGTCTCACTCTGTCGCCCAGACTGGAGTGCAGTGGCCGCTCCTGGCCTCCGCAGCCTCGATCCACTGGGCTCCGGTGATCCTCCCACCTCAGCCTTCCAAGTAGCCGGAATTACAGGCATGCGCTACCATGCCCGGCTGATTTTTTGATTTATTGTAGAGACGAGGTCTCACTGCCCAGGCGGGACTCGAACCCGCGGGGTCAGGCAATCCACTCACCTCAGCCTCCCAAAGGCGCGGGATTTCAGGCTGAGCCACCGAGCCCGGCTTGAGATACTACATTTTCAAAAATTCTTCTGGGAAAACTGGACATGACCCTGGTAAATAATGAAGTTGAACTCACCTGCCCCTGTATGAAAATATCACTCCATATATGTCACAGATCTAAGTGTAAGTCTTGTACTGCAGGACTCTTTAAAAAAACATTAAAGGGTTTGGTATGGGATTAGATAATAATTTGTGAGACAGGAAACCAAAATCAAAAATGGCAAAACATAAAACATGGGGTTTATTATTTAACAAACATGGGATTGATTATTTAAAAAACAAATGATGCAAACAATACCATAAACAAAGAAAAAATCTCCACAAAGATAAAACATTAACAGAACATTTGTATGGTAATATTTTTGTATTCAGAGTGTTCAAAAAGCACAGCTCAATACTAAAAATACAAATACCCATTTCAAGGGTGGCCAGAAGATATGAATACATCTTTCAGCAAAGAGGACAAATGATCAAATATTTTTCATTATAAAAATGAGAATTTAGAACCGGGCTCGGTGGCTCAGCCTGTAATCCTGCACCTTTGGGAGGCTGAGGTGAGTGGACTGCCCGGGTTCAAGACCCGCCTGGGCAGCGAGACCTCGTCTCTACAATAAATTAATAAATAAATCAGCCGGGCGTGGTAGCGCATGCCTATAATTCCGGCTACTTGGAAGGCTGAGGCGGAAGGATCGCCGAAGCCCAGTAGGTCGAGGCTGCAGTGGCCAGGAGCGGCCACTGCACTCGAGTCTGGGTGACAGAGTGAGACTCCAAATCAAAATATATATATATATGAGAATTTAAAGTATAATGAGATATGTTTACTTGCTTCTAGAGAGCTACATTTTTCTAAAGATTTGTCCACTCAAATGTTAGAATGTATGTGGATGACAAATGCACAATGTGGGTAACGAAAGTGGCCATTGCCCGATCATGAATGACCAATGCATTTCCCTGTCAGGAACTCAATACAGACCTGAGTGTCTGGATTACCATCTTGTCTACAGCACTTGCTCCCCAGTGCTCTTGCCACGTCCCCTAAATTCAATTTTACCAATGCTCTATCAGTGAAATGAAGGTACCTTAAGGTGATGCATTTGTCATAGGGATGCTATACTCTATGCTGGCATCTCTTGAGACAAGAGGCCCAAAGCAAAGACACCTGGTGAGTAAGAAACTACCTGGTAAGAGGGGCTGACTCCATCTCTTATGCTCGGTCATCAGCACACCTGTCCTGGTTCTAACAAAAGGAGCCAGGTGTGTTCTCTTACTCTGAATCACTGAAATTCTGTGACTCTCCTGTTACCCAAATGCTTGGAATGTATTATTTATTGTTTAATTTGCTTAAAATACATCAAATACCCAGGTTGCAATGCCCCATTCTAAATGGTTAGTTTATGTAATTAAATACAGGAAAAGGCCTTTCATAGACAGGTGGACCTGAGTTGGTCAGTGTAAGTGTGAAGAAACTGGACATGAACATCATTGACTTAACCATTATTACAGGTATTAATGTCAGGGAAGGATCCATGTTCCTTGTACACTCAGAGGAGAGGGCTAACAGAGGTTCTCCCAGGGTCCCATAGGTGTTATGGCACTAATATTGGTGAAGATAATATTCACCAGTGCTGAACTCCTAAGGTAGATTTGATGCTGTCATCACAATCCCCAATCTACAACTTTTTAGCCCGAAGAAGAGAGGTTAGGCTACTTTCTCAGAGTCACGCATGGATGAGGATTAAGATATGGTCCACTGCTTTCACAGGAGGCCTCAGACACAATTCTAAGTCACACAGTGTCTTAGGAGGGCAGCTCTCTGTTGTTTAAAATATCTTCATCCTGGAAAGTGAAACTTCCCTGTAGTTATGACTGATGATATTCTGAACTGTAATAAACAGTGGATTGGATTAAGATTTTTCTGAATTCAATGTGATTATTACATTTGCCTGAAGCCCCAACACATTTAATTGAGAAGCTTACAAATCAGATGTTCCTTGGTGTGTGGTTGCTTATAAAAAAATATGTAAGTATAGCAAGGACTTTACTAGCAAAACCATCCTTGGTACTTGACCACACTTGGTTCCCTGATGAGCTGCGTGAGCATATTTCCTTTCCCAGGATAAGACTCTGGACTTGGTGAAGGATTTCATTTAAAATAAGATGGAGTTCATGAGGGCACAACCAGCATCTTCTTTCCAGGGTGAACTCGAAAGACAGGGACCATCCTCATCCCCTTCCCATTTAGAATCAAAGGCACCTCCCAAATGCAAAGCCTCTCTTGGACACCCAGAAGAAACCACCAAGCATATTTCCTTAAATTTAGGGTCCTCATAACCCTCACAAATACTTTCTGAGTGTCGTGGACCCCACGTACAACAGTATGACACACATGTGGCTTTTCTTTTTGGTAGAAACTCCCAGGTTTGAGTGTCTCAAGGATTCAGACACGAAGGTTTGGGATCGTGCATTTGAGCAGAAGCTCAAGGAGGTACTCTCTTCCCACAATTGTCCTGTGTCAGGTGGCACTTAAGGAGTCAGAATAGTACTGGTGAAGCCTTTGGAGACTCTCTGTCTCACCTGTGTGATCTCTGGTTACACCATCAGCAGTGGCTTCTGGTGGCACTGGATCTGCCACCAGAACAAGAGAAAGGGTTGGCGTGGATTGGGTAAGTCTATCACAGTGTGAGCCACCAACTACAACCCATCCTTCCAAAATTGAGTGACCATGTGGTAGACACATGCAATAACCAGTTCTCCCTGCAGC
Source organism: Carlito syrichta (assembly GCF_000164805.1). Lineage (NCBI taxonomy): Eukaryota > Metazoa > Chordata > Mammalia > Primates > Tarsiidae > Carlito > Carlito syrichta. The sequence goes on from NW_007164293.1 coordinate 14,359, forward strand.
TGAACTATGTGACTTGACAGGTCACGGTCCTACATTCCTGTGTGAAAGACACAGTGAGGGGACCTCTGTGTGAACCCAGACACAAATTTCTCTGCTGAGATGCAGAAGGGAGATAGGTGTATGTGTTATCGATGCCCACCAGGGTGCGGTCGGGACACACAAAGCCCAGTTCACAAACAGGTGCAGGGGGTGAACAGGGAGGGGCTTCTTTATCTGAAGAATGACTTTTCTTCACATCAAAATCTTACCTGTGTGCACGCATCTTGCTATTTATTTACGTATCTATGTATTTATGCATTTATTTGTTTAAGCTCTTCCAACGTCCTTGCTGCAGACAAGAACAAAGGAAATTTCTGATTTTACACCTGAGATGTTATCTGCCACTAAGGTGTTTTCTGTAACATATTCCTATGGGGTCATTTTTCCTTCTTGGGAACAATTATAAGAATTTTTACTGTCCTTTGATTGATGTCATTGGCTGCATCATGTCCCATTCCAAATCTCTTAGGTTGAAGCCCTAAATCTTTTGGTTCTATATTTGGGGAAGCCTGTGGGCGATTCTTTAATGGCTCATGTACATAAAAATATAGATTGAAATTAGGTAGGAATGAGAACATTATCTGACGGAAATAAAAGACCCCAAAAGCCCTGGAGAGAACTCATTATATTTGGTGAAGGAAAGATTGGAATTTTTCAAGTCTTCAGTTTTCTCATCTGAGTCACATCAATAGACTGAGAAGAACAAAAGGGAATACTATCAGGGATAGAGAAAAATACAAAACGCATGAGAAAGAAAAATAATATCTAAGCAAAACTGTCATATGACAGATGCCAGAATACTTTATTATTCTGTGCGCCTGGTTGAGACCATTTAGAAATTATCGTAAGATAAGTCTCATAGTTAGAAATTCAGTATTTGCTTGTTTGGGTAAGTTCTGAAATAGTCTTCATTTCTGCGGCCCACTTGTACCACAGATAGGTTCTTTGTTGGCCTATTTTTTAAAATTTTATATTGTTTTAACAAATTGAATAAAGTCATGTAACACATAATGATGTTTTTGTTAAGAAGAGATCTTGTAAAAGATTATGGTATCATGCAATTATAATATTTTATTTTTGCCACTTCCTTTCTCTGGTTAAATATTTTATATACAGCAACATTTACCATAATGTTACAATGTCTTCAGTATTTATTAAAGTAACATGTTAACATGCTATACAGATTTGTTTCCTTGGAAAATTATGCTGCACCATATGCTAGATGTGTAGGAAGCTTTACTATCTAGATTTGTGTAAGCCTACCCTATGATGTTTGGAACAATTTGGAAAATGCAAGAGGATATATTTGTGAGAATGTGTTCCTACATTAAGTCACATATTATTGTATAAATCCCATATCCTTTCTTAACAAAATTATTTCTGCTGAGAATTCTGCTATTTTAAGATGGGTCTCTTTCATGTGTTGTGTTACTTTTTTCTTCATGTTTGCAAAAATATCTTTGACTTTTTTAACAATTTCATTATGAAGTGCCTTGAATTCTGTCGTTGAACTCATCTTACTCAGTATTTATTTATTTTTTGGTTTTTTGCATCAATATTTCGCCTCATCTTTTAGAAGTTTCCTGGGTAACATTCTGATATTTCTTTTTTCTTTTTTTTTTTTGAGTTGGAGTCTCACTCTGTCACTCAGACTAGAGTGCAGTGACCTCTCCCGTCCACTGCAGCCTCGACCTGCTGGGTTCTGGCGATCCTTCCAGCTCAGCCTTCCAAGTAGCTGGAATTACAGGCATGGGCTACCAAGCCTGGCTGATTTTTTGATTTATTGTAGATATGAGGTCTCCCTGCCCAGGCGGGTCTTGAACCTGTGGCCTCAGGTAATCCACTCACCTCAGCCTCCCAAAGGCGTGGGATTACAGGCTGAGCCACCAAGCCCAGCCATTCTAATATTTCTTTGAATACTGTATATATTTCTCTCTCTTGAATAATATTTATGTTCTCTCTCTCTCTCTTTCTCTCTCTCACTGTCATATCATTGTATAATGCCTAAAATGCATACTTATTTTCCATTATAGCTTCTGTCCCATATGTTCCGAAATTGTAATTAATTTATTTCATTATTTTTTATCTCCCCTGTTACATGTCAAAACATCTTTTTCAAATTTATATTTATTTTCTTCACTTGATCTAATTTTTGTTGTTTGTTATTTTTTGTGCCATCACCAAGATTTTTTTTTGGTCCACTGTTTGCATTTATCTTATGAAAATTCTCAAATATACTTTCATTCATTTTCTAGGTCACTGGGGGAGTTTATACGTTTTTTAAAAATTTTCTCTGAGATAATTAAAATATATTTATAACATATAATGTATATATAATTAAAATATATCTATTGTTGAATTGGTGTCAAATTTTTAGCTCTGTTTTTTCTTCTGTTTGGACTATATTGATTAAATTCATGAATCACTTTCATGAATTCTTCATCACATAATGTTCAGCAATGTTCTCAATGTCCTCTTCAATATAAACTTTTTCATTTTGCTATACAGTTTACCTAATAATTATAATAAAATACATAGAGTTAACTGAAGTTGAGAGGCAGGGCAAGTGATAGTGAAGGGAAATATAAAGATGTGAATATTCTTATCTTGCAAAATAGGGAGTCAATATACACAATATATATACATAGCAATATATATACAAGTGTCAGCATGGTACTAGGCTTGAAAAGTAAGCTAAATTTGACTGATGCATATCTATATTAGATGAAGAAGAAGGGAGAGATGTGGAATTCAGCTAAGTCTTAGTCTGTTATAAAGTCAACACATATGTGATGAATTAGTGAGGAGCATACCCCTAACTAGAGATACTGGGACAACAGCAAGAAGTGGCACTGCTTCAGAATTGGACTAGTGTAGTGTAAGAATGTCCTGGTAAAAGTGTCTGTGACTTTTACCTATCTGGATGGGTGATTGTGGAAAATATAAATGGGAGCTGAGTGACAAGATAATTGTGATGACTATACAGCATTGAAAATCTAAGTAATGCCACTGAATTGAATTCTGAAAAATTATGAACATGGCAAGTTTTATATTACATGTGTTTTACCATTATAAAAAATGTGAAATGATAAAAATGTTTTTCTTTATGCTTTGGTTGTTTTGTATATATTTCTCTTTTCAGTTCACCTATCTTCTTTTTAAAATTAATACAAGTCGTCAAGAGTAACTGAAATACTCCTTGCCCACTTAGGTTAGAAATTAGCTCAGATAAATGTCCAATTTTATCACATTAATGTTCTACCTTTCACAATATAATTTAAAAAATGCAATTAAATCAAGCGACTTGATAATTTTTAACAAGAAATGCCTTTACTGAAGTTGCCAATATTATTGTCCTTGTTTCCATCAGAAACCTCAACAGAAGTGCCTTTAATATCCATATTTCTACCAACATTCTTATCTTGGTTATGTGTGTGTTCTCTAAGAGGATAGGAGTGTACTCTTATGCTCTCCTCTTTGTTTTCTTAACCCCTGTCAGACTCACCATTCACAACAATATTTGTATAATTTCTTTAGGGAAATATTGATATAGTTAAACTCACCTCAAAAGTAAATTTTTCTCTAGCCCATCACCCAGTTCCAAAGCAACAAACACATTAGAGGC
>NW_007164294.1:0-576 GCF_000164805.1 Carlito syrichta
CCTGGGAGCCATGATCATTCCGCTGTGGCCCAGTCCACCCAACAGAGACTCTGGTGATAAAAAACATCGCCACCCACGTGCATCAAGATGGGCGTCCCCAGCACCCCAGGGAAAGTTCTAAATGGGCATGAGACGATTGGGTGATTGGGAGAGGAAGGAGTCATTCCCCTGCCCAACTGTGCTAGACCAGGTGACCGAAACCTGGGCTGGCCGCAGCATTGCCGAACTGCCTTGATCATTCTGTGTGTGGTGGCTGCCCTAACTCAGGGCCATCTCTTCCATGAGCTAGAGTTGCTGGGATGAAGGGCACGTTGGCCCCAGACCACCTGTTTGGGTGAGTGTGGAAATGGGGTCTCCCTGTGTGGCCCTGGTTGGACTTGGGTTCCTGGGCTTCAGTCATCCTCCCACCTCAGTCTCCCAGAGTGCTGTGATTCGAAACATGGGCTGCCACACCAGTCCTTCTGGTTCATTTTCGATGAAGTATGAAGGCCAGGCTCTGGAGCTCAGTCTCATCATCCCAGCACTGTGGGAAGCCAAGGCCAAGGGCTGGCCCAAGCCCACGGGCCAAGATCCACA
>NW_007164295.1:0-481 GCF_000164805.1 Carlito syrichta
CCAGTCCTTCTGGTTCATTTTCGATGAAGTATGAAGGCCAGGCTCTGGAGCTCAGCCTCATCATCCCAGCACTGTGGGAGGCCAAGGCCAAGGGCTGGCCCGAGCCCACGGGCCAAGATCCACACAAGATTTGTCTCTACCCTCCATTCCAAATGAGCCAGGCATGGTGTCGTATGCCTGTTGTTCTGGCTCCTCAAAAAGCCAAGGAAAGGCTTGGCAGGCCAAGGCTGCAGTGGCCAGGAGCGAGCCAATGACCTCCAACCTGGTTGACAGTGTGAGACTCCAACTCAAAGAAAAAAGGGAATAAAAAGAAGAGCATCTATTTGTGTATGGAGTTGGGATCATCGTAAACAGACAGAGATTATTTGGGAAGAAGGCCCCAGACTTGAACCTAGAGTTCCTGAAAGATGGTAGATTGGCAAATGATTGGGTTGTGGCTTTGGGAGGCCGAGGTGAGGGACCGCTGGTGTCTGGGGTTTTG
>NW_007164296.1:0-843 GCF_000164805.1 Carlito syrichta
CAAGCGGAGAAAAACAGATCTGCTTAAACTGCCTTGCCATTCTCCAGGAAGAGACTTCCATTGCCCTGCCCACCTAGCAACAAACTTTACCTCATTTCCTAAGGCCAGGTATTGCAGCATGCGGGGAAGTTTTGGGTCCCTGCTCCCTCCAGCTCTCTCCCCGGCCCGGCACCCGGCACCACAGGTCGCACGGGGAGGCTCTGAGCGCCCGCCCCTCAGAGACACCGGTTCCATTACTGGCTGAATACTCTGTAGGGACCCAGTGCCACTCTCGTCATTTACAGCCTGCCTTTTGGAACTTTGGAGCTCTGGAACTCCGGGTCCACCCTGGCTGAGGCACACAGCGTGAGACCCCAACCCAGAGGACCCAGACAAGTGGAGAAAAACAGACCTGCTTAAACTGCCTTGCCATTCTCCAGGCAGACTTCCATTGCCCCGCCCACCTAGCAACAAACTTTACCTCAGCTTTTAAGGCAACAGCGTGAAACAGGAGACAAAGCCCCACCCCTATGCTGCAACGAAAAACAAAAGGGAGAGGCTGGAATTGGAGATCACAGAAGTGACTCTAGTTTGATCGCTTATTTTGACCTATGATTTTATCATTGAAACTGTTGGTCTAGATTACGTTTGGTGTTTACCTTCTGACTTATACTGTTTCTTGATTTTTTTGGCCTGTCTCTGTTTAGCTATCAGTATTCTTTAGGGAATCTTTCTTACCTGTCTTTTTTCACTTCTTCCCAGCCCTGTGTCTCTCTCTCACCTGATAGTTGGTATGTATATCTGTTTTCCCTCTTGCACTTCTCCCTTTCGCTTATTTGACTTATGATTTTATCATTGTAACTG
>NW_007164297.1:0-864 GCF_000164805.1 Carlito syrichta
GTTTAGTTCACTATATTTCATATATCCCTACCTCATGTTTACTATATATTTTGTGTATTTCTACCTCATGTATTTTATGAAATCTTAGTACTTTGAATCCTACCTCAGACCCCGTAGAATTAGGCATATGTCGGGTTTTAAGCAGTGTTTGTATTTAGAATCCTTGGGTTAAGCATTGTCAAACCCAAACCAGTAGGCTAACTTATGCTTTTACAACGGGATGTAAAGGATAAAACGATAAGCCTCTTTCAAACATTCCTACAAGGTGGCACCAGACTTAGAGGAGCCACCTCCTCTCTAGGTGGGCTTTATCACCGGTTTATATCTCAGTGATAATTTACAGCAGTGGCTATGTAAACCTGCAGGGAACAAAGACCTTTATAAAAGTAACTGCCTTGCTATTATAAGCTTGCTATTATAAATTCCCAGAATTAGTATATGATTTTCTACCCCACATTCACTGTATGTGTTTGCAGCATTCATATTTAAAACTTTGTTAAGTTTGGCTTTTGTTGTCCCATAATGACTATGCAAAAGTTAAGCAAACAAGCTTTCCTAAGTAAGCCTTGGGCTGGATCGGTAAACTAAAAGGGCTAATGTAACCCTTTGTCTGCCGGCCCAGGTTACTTCATAAGCCAAGACTGTATGGACCTAACTTATCTAACATTTCACTCGACCCATTACGTGGGTTTCTGTCAATCATGGGCAGCACCCACCAATACCAGGTATTCCCGTACCCATTAGGAGAAATTACCCAATCATGTAAAATCAAGTTTGGAGTTCTTTCCCCTCCCTCTGTAATTGTGCACAAAAACTGCTTGCCATTGTGAATCGGGGCTCTGGTCCCTGAAGCTGCTGCTTCGG
>NW_007164298.1:0-1075 GCF_000164805.1 Carlito syrichta
AGGTTTTAAGCAGTGTTTGTATTTAGAATCCTTGGGTTAAAGCAATGTCAAACCCAAACCAGTAGGCTAACTTATGCTTTTACAACGGGATGTAAAGGGTAAAGCGATAAGCCTCTTTCAAACATTCCTACAAGGTGGCACCAGACTTAGAGGAGCCACCTCCTCTCTAGGTGGGCTTTATCACCGGTTTATATCTCAGTGATAATTTACAGCAGTGGCTATGTAAACCTGCAGGGAACAAAGACCTTTATAAAAGTAACTGCCTTGCTATTATAAGCTTGCTATTATAAATTCCCAGAATTAGTATATGATTTTCTACCCCACATTCACTGTATGTGTTTGCAGCATTCATATTTAAAACTTTGTTAAGTTTGGCTTTTGTTGTCCCATAATGACTATGCAAAAGTTAAGCAAACAAGCTTTCCTAAGTAAGCCTTGGGCTGGATCGGTAAACTAAAAGGGCTAATGTAACCCTTTGTCTGCCGGCCCAGGTTACTTCATAAGCCGAGACTGTATGGACCTAACTTATCTAACATTTCACTCGACCCATTACGTGGGTTTCTGTCAATCACGGGCAGCACCCACCAATACCAGGTATTCCCGTACCCATTAGGAGAAATTACCCAATCATGTAAAATCAAGTTTGGAGTTCTTTCCCCTCCCTCTGTAATTGTGCATAAAAACTGCTTGCCATTGTGAATCGGGGCTCTGGTCCCTGAAGCTGCTGCTTCGGGCGTGAGCCCAGACTCGAGCCTGAATAAAGACCCTCGTGTGATTGCATCGGAGCTGGCTCTTTGTGGTCTCTATATCTCTCTCATTAGAGTCTCGGGTTCAACAGTACCAAAACCTTCCATTTTCCCTCTTAATTTGTGGAAGCAAAAATTGGATATGGGGCTAAATAACTGTATTCTTCTAAGGCAACAACTAAAAAATAAGTTATTACACGAGCTGACCCTTGTACAAGACAGGAGAGCCTACAATGTTTGAGAGCATCTCACATGAGTTTTTTTTTTTTTTATTTTTGAGTTGGAGTCTCACTCTGTCGCCCAGCCTGGAGTGCAGTGGCTGCTCCTGG
>NW_007164299.1:0-728 GCF_000164805.1 Carlito syrichta
AATTGTGCATAAAACTGCTTGCCATTGTGAATCGGGGTTCTGGTCCCTGAAGCTGCTGCTTCGGGCGTGAGCCCAGACTCGAGCCTGAATAAAGACCCTCGTGTGATTGCATCGGAGCTGGCTCTTTGTGGTCTCTATATCTCTCTCATTAGAGTCTCGGGTTCAACAGTACCAAAACCTTCCATTTTCCCTCTTAATTTGTGGAAGCAAAAATTGGATATGGGGCTAAATAACTGTATTCTTCTAAGGCAACAACTAAAAAATAAGTTATTACACGAGCTGACCCTTGTACAAGACAGGAGAGCCTGCAATGTTTGAGAGCATCTCACATGAGTTTTTATTTTTTTTATTTTTGAGTTGGAGTCTCACTCTGTCGCCCAGCCTGGAGTGCAGTGGCTGCTCCTGGCCACCGCAGCCTCGACCTGCTGGCCTCCAGCAATCCTTCCACCTCAGCCTTCCGAGTAGCCGGAATTACAGGCGCGCGCTACCACACCCGGCTAATTTTTTGATTTTTATTGTAGAGATGAGGTCTCGCCTGCCCAGGCGGGTCTTGAACCTGCGGGCTCAGGCAGTCCACTCACCTCAGCCTCCCAAAGGCGCGGGGATTACAGGCTGAGCCACCGAGTCCGGCATCACATTATTTTTTTAAAGAATACTTTTTTATTGTTATCTACTGGTCAATTATGTAAAATCTAAATGCATGCATTTACTTTTTTTTCTTTTTTTTT
>NW_007164300.1:0-745 GCF_000164805.1 Carlito syrichta
GGCTTTTGCTGCAACTAGAATGAATGTGTGTGTGTGTGTGTGTGTGTGTGTGTGTGTGTGTGTGTGTGTGACCTTGGTTATTGCTCATTGAAACTTAAAAATTCACAGGGGCAGGAAAGGATAGATTGTTAGGATACCTAGAAAACAAAAACTGTATGCAGACTAACTCCAACTCAGAGGCACTGGCAACAGGGTGTGGAGACAGTTCAAGCTTGAGTGAGTAAATAAATAAATAAATAAAACTTATTTATTTTTAACAAATTTTTTAAAATTTTTAATAAATAAAAGAACCCATGACCCCAGTCTGCAAGGGGTCATGGGTTCTTTGAAGTGACTTAACAGGGAAAGTATAGGCGATAAGGGAATTTGCTTTCCCTTGCTAATTCTTAGGCATGTAGGTATGTGCAGGCCAGCTGGAATGTTATGCCTTTCTTTAAGGGTTATGGTAATATGGACATATAATAGTGGGTTTCCATATCAAAATCAGGAGAGAGATGATAGCCATATTCCAGTAAGCCAACAATATTTCACTTACATCTCTGTAGGAAAGTAAACTTGAAATGACCGATTTGCTCCTTGTCTCTTGTTTCCGCTTTCCTCTACTTTTTCTGTCTATTAAGCTTACCTACTCTGCTTAGCTCATCAGAATTCCTTTATGTTTTGTAGACTGGATACTGCCTGGATCATTAATTTGCTAATAAAAGTCAATCGGATTTTTTGAAGCTCTATTTGTTGAAATTTTATT
>NW_007164301.1:0-759 GCF_000164805.1 Carlito syrichta
TGGTGGAATTCATTCCCAAGAAGTGAAGAAAACCATGTGTTCACTCCTATCCAAAAACTTCTCCAGAGATAAGTGACCATTGTAGAATCCACTAAACGAGGTAGTCTTTTTTTTTGTTAGTAAAGCAGTATTTATTGATAGGACTGAGAAACATCCACACTGGGATGGGACCTGAGGGGGTTGCCCCAGATGTAGTCTTTTATTTTTAAAGTCACCGAATCCTATTGGAGCATTGTTATAGCACAACCACATACTATATTAGCACTTTCATTTGTTTAGAAACTTTTGGATATTTTTAGTATTATGTCACAGCCTTTGAGCCGTTTTTTTAACAGGATTTGAACATTGCTTTAGCTAAGATCATCGTCAATTTTCCAGAATTTTCAATTATCTAAATTTTTACACTAATGTGGAGCCCAAATACTTAATACATTGTAAATCTCCATGTTATTTTGGTTTATATATATTGGGCCCAAAATTCTCTTTTTTCTGTTTCCCTGATTTTAAATTATTGGTGGTTAAAGTATCAGATTAATCAGATAATTTGTTGCAGAGTACAGTATTATGTCTTAGGCAGTGAAAATACTAGGGGATTCAATGGAAATACTCTTTTAAAAATATAAATTGGGTTAAAATATAAAGGGATGGTGATTTTATATTTCCTTCAATATTTAAGGAAAATTTTCTCTAAGATTACACATCTGTAACATTTAATCAAAACTAGCAAGCAGAAATACAGAGTGCACCAAGAAAATGTAC
>NW_007164302.1:0-843 GCF_000164805.1 Carlito syrichta
GGGCCCGCTGGTCCACCCTGGGGATTGAGGCAGGCTAAAATGTGGGCACTCCGGCAACCTTCTGTGCTAGAGGCTCCCCATGGGTAGGATTTGGCGGGTGACTCCAGCTGCCCACTCTGGTATCCATCGTCACCAGAAGAAAGCAGTCTTCGAGGTGGGGACTCAAGAAGGGTGTGGAGGCCAGTGGCAGCAAAGACACGTGTGAGCTCATGGAACAGACAGCCCCGAGTTAGGGTGGCCATCAGGCACAGAGCGATCAAGGTGATTCAGCAACAATGCACCCAGCCCAGGTTCTGGTTGCTTGGTCTGCCACTTTTGGGCTGGGGTGGGCCCCTTCCTCTACTGATCACTCCACCATCCCTCACCAACAGGGACCTTTTACACAGGAGTCATCGACTCCTCTTGTGACACAGTGGGAAGCCCTTTTTTGTCACCGGAGTCTCCGTCAGCTGGGCTGGGGTGCGATGACATGATGGTGGCTTCTGAGGCCTTGACCTGCAGGGCACATAGGTCCTCCCAACCTCTGATCAGCTGGTACTACAGGGGCCACCACGCCTGTCTCAAATTGGGGACCTATCACTGAGATGAGGCCTGGCCACTTTGCCCGGGCTGGTCTCTGACCCCTGGACTCAGTCAGTCTCCCACCTCAGCCTCCCATGGTGCAGGACTGATGGCCATGAGCCACAATGACTGGCCTGGACTTGCATGTTGTGTCGGTAGGGGCAAAACAAAGGGATGCCCCGAGAGAGAGGCCACTGCCTCCAGTGTAACTGAGACTGTTGGCGCCAACACACGTGACTCCAGTGTTTGCATTACAGGGAGCGACAAGGTCTCGTTATGTGG
>NW_007164303.1:0-906 GCF_000164805.1 Carlito syrichta
GTCAGGTATGTGGCCTGCTAGTTAAGTCAGCTGGCTAGCCGCCTGACCAGCGGGTGGCTGGTTAGTTAAGCCAGCTTGCTATATGACTGTCCAGACATCAGGCTGGCTATTTTATCTGGCTGGCCAGCACGCTAGCTAGCTAGCTGGCTGCCTAGCCAGGTAGCCAGCCAGGTAACTAGCTAGTTAAGCAAGCTAGCCAGCCAACTATCTAGTCAGCTAGCTAGCCAGCTAACTAGTTAAGTCAGGCAGCAATTCAGCTAATTATTCAGCTAGCTAGTTAAGTCAGCCAGCTAGTCAGGTTGCTAGTCAACTCTCTAGTTAAGTCAACTAGCAAGTCAGCTAGTTAGTCAGCTAGATAGCTCAGTCAGCTAGCCAGCTAACTAACCAGTAAACTAGCTAGTTAAGTCAGCTATCTAAAGAGATAGATAGCTTGTAAGCTAGCTAGTTATGTCAGCTTGATAGTCAGCTAACTAGTTAAGTCCGCTGGCAAATCAGCTAGTTACTCAGTTAACTAGTTGGTTACCAACACAGTTAGCTGGTCAGCTAACTAGTGGACTCACTCGCTTTCCAACAGGTCAGCTAGCTAGTCAGCTCACTCGCCAGCCAACACACCAACTCACTTATCAGCTTGCTCGGAGGCCAACAGGTCAGCTAACTATTTGGCTTGCTCACCAGTCATGTAGTTAAGTCAGCTCTTTGGTAGGCTCGCTCATCAGCTTACTTGTTAAGGCAGATCATTTTTTGGCTCACTTGAAGGCCGAGTAGTTATGTTAGGTCCACTGACAGCTCACTTGCCACCCGACTAGGTAAGTCTTTGGACGAGAAAACTCACTCGCCAGCCGACTAAAGTCAGCTGACCAGTCAGCTCATTCACTGGCCGGCTATTTAATTCAGCTGACCAGTTGG
>NW_007164304.1:0-774 GCF_000164805.1 Carlito syrichta
CCTCAATAAATCCTGGACCAAGAATTAAATAAATATTTGGATTAGAAATGAATTCTGTTTCAGACATAGTTAATTCGTAAAAGTATTCATGGTTCTGCCAAGGGGCCGTCACCTAAAAACCTGTAAAATGGTAAAACTTTGTGTCTGATTTTTTCAGGGACTGAGGATTAGTGATAAGGACCACTGAAAAGAAAGGTTCTGATTCTCTAAGCCACTCATTAAAGAGATGACAAGAGAGAGGGCAGCCTTCCTGGACAAGAGTTCCAAACACACAGGAAAAGTGGGTAGAAACCCTGGGACCTCTTTGTCTTTCACAGTGGAGGCAAGGACCTCCTGCTAAGCCTCAGTTTTCTATTTGCAAATAGGAATGAGATACCTGTTCAACAAGGTTGTTCTAATAATTCAGTAAATGTCTTATGTGTTTTCACAGTCCTTCATGAGCCCAGATTTGAGTGTCATTATTTTTTGGAGTAATCATCTGTGATGCTGATGATAATGATGCTTATGAAAAAAGATGAATAATAAAGACAAAAAGTGACACACAAATAAATAGCTGTGTAACCCACAAAGGAATGTTGAAACAAATGAAAGTAATGGAGAACATTAGAGTCACTTAAATTGACAACTCTGATATTTCCACACATGCCATTTGAACACATCAAACTAGGAATCTCTCATGTAAATAAATGATGAAGGATGCATTTTTGTGTAGTCTTCTTCATGTCACCAGGGTTTTCTACTGACACAGTATTGTGCTAATGTGCATGTTTAGTA
>NW_007164305.1:0-792 GCF_000164805.1 Carlito syrichta
CTTAAGAAAGTACTGAACACTGAAGAAAAAGAAAAAAGAACAACAGCATTCATCACAAGAGTACAGGCAAAAGATTAAAAACACACACGAACCAACTCCAAAACCCAAAGAAAGACAACAAATAAACAGGAACAACTCTGTAAGAACCTTATGACAGGGATCAACTCTAGCATTTCAATTATTAGCCTCAATTTGAACGGACTAAATGCACCACTGAAAAGACATAGAATGGCAAAATGGATAAAATATCATCAGGCAACAATCTATTGCCTTCAAGAGACTCACCTCACTAGAAAGGACACCGACAGACTCAAAGTAAGAGGATGGGAAACAAGCTTTCAGGCGAACGGAATTCAAAAGAAAGGAGGAGTAGCAATCTTAATTTCAGACAAAATACCCTTCAAGCTATTAAAAATCAAAAAAGATACAGAAGGCCACTACATAATGATAAAAGGCTCAATCCATCAACAAGAAATATCTATTCTAAACATATATGCACCCAACATAGGTGTGCCAGCTTTCATAAAGCAACTTCTTGGAAAACTAAAGAAAGATATGGACTCTAACACTATCATAAGTGGGGACTTTAATCCCCACTCACAACCCTAGACAGATCATCAGGACAAAAAATCAGCAAGGAGATCCGGAACCTCAATGTGACTTTGGACCAAATGGACTTAATTGATACCTACAGAACTCTCCATCCAAAGACCACAGAATACACATTCTACTCATCATCACATGGAACGTATTCTAAGATCGACCACATAATCGGCCATAAATCAAGTATAA
>NW_007164306.1:0-789 GCF_000164805.1 Carlito syrichta
TATCATCAGGCAACAATCTATTGCCTTCAAGAGACTCACCTCACTGAAAGGACACCAACAGACTCAAAGTAAGAGGATGGGAAACAAACTTTCAGGCGAACGGAATTCAAAAGAAAGGAGGAGTAGCAATCTTAATTTCAGACAAAATACCCTTCAAGCTATTAAAAATCAAAAAAGATACCGAAGGCCTCTACATAATGATAAAAGGCTCAATCCATCAACAAGAAATATCTATTCTAAACATATATGCACCCAACATAGGTGCGCCTGCTTTCATAAAGCAACTTCTTGGAAAACTAAAGAAAGATATGGACTCTAACACTATCATAAGTGGGGACTTTAATACCCCACTCACAACCCTAGACAGATCATCAGGACAAAAAATCAGCAAGGAGATCCAGAACCTCAATGTAACTTTGGACCAAATGGACTTAATTGATACCTACAGAACACTCCATCCAAAGACCACAGAATACACATTCTACTCATCACCACATGGAACATATTCTAAGATCGACCACATACTCGGCCATAAATCAAGTATAAGCAAATTTATAAGGACCGAAATTCTACCAAACACCTTCTCGGACCACAGTGGAATAAAAATAAACATTGACACCAACAAAGTCCCCCCAAAACCCACAAAGACATGGACACTAAACAGCATGATGCCAAACAACTCCTGGGTCAATGATGAAGTCAAAACAGGGATCAAAAGATACCTGGAAACAAATGAAAATGAAGAAACATCTTACCAAAATCTCTGGGATGCCTTGTAAACTGTAGTAA
>NW_007164307.1:0-745 GCF_000164805.1 Carlito syrichta
CTAGCTAGATATCTAGCTAACCAGCTGACTTAACTAGCTGATTTAACTGGTTACCTAGATACCATTACTAACTGACTAATATAGGTAGCTTTCTAGCTAGCCCGCTGACTTAACTAGCTGAAATAACTATCTAGCCAGATGGCTAGCCATCTGACTTAACTAGGTTTTTAACTAGCTAGCCATCTGGATAGACAACTGTCTTAATGAGCTGACAACTAGCTAGCCAGCTGTTTGCCAACTGTTTTAACTAGCTGACTTAACTTGCTAGCCAGCTGGTTGCCAGCTGACTTAACGAGCTGACTTAAACAGCTAGTCAGCTGGCTAGACAACTGACTTAACTAGCTGGCTCCTATCTAGCCAGCAGGCTAGCCAACTGACTTATCTAGCTTACTTAAGCTAGCATTATGGCTAGCTACCTCATTTAACTTGCTAGCTATCTACGTAGCCAGCTGGATAGCCAGCTGCCTTAACTACCTGACTTGAACAAATATCCTGCTGGCTAGCAAGCTGCCTTGTCTAGCTAGCTACCTACCTAGCCAGTTGGCTAGACAGCTGACTAAACTAGGTGACTTAACCAGTTAGTCAGTTGTCTAGCCAGCTGACTTAACTCACTGACATCACTAGCTAGCCAGGTAGCTATCTAGCTGACTTAACTAGCTAGCTACCTACCTAGCCAGTTGGCTAGCCAGCTGTCTTAACTAGCTGAATTAACCAGCTAGCCAGCTGACTAGCCAACTGACTTAAG
>NW_007164308.1:0-855 GCF_000164805.1 Carlito syrichta
AAATCCAGTCCTCTTTTAATGGGCAGCAAGGTTGGTTTCCAGGGTTCTTGCTATTGTGAACAATGCTGTGATATACATATGCAGGTATCTTTTTTATAAAGTGATTTGAGTTCTTCAGGGTATATTCCCAGTAGGGGGATTGCGGGGTTGTATGGAAGATCAATATTTAGAGTTTTTAGGAATCACCACACTGCTTTCCACAGAGGTTGCACTAGTTTACACACCCACCAACAGTGTAGAAGTGTTCCCTTTTCACCACACCCTCTCCAGCAGCTGTTATTTTTTGAGTTGTTAATAATTGCCATTCTGACTGGAGTTAGGTGGTATCTCAGTGTGGTTTTGATTTGCATCTCCCTGATGATTAGTGAGGCTGAGTATTTCTTCATGTGTTTGTTGGCTGCTCGGATGTCTTCTCTTGTGAATTGTCTGTCCATATCTTTTGCCCATTTTATAATGGGGTTGTTTGTTTTTTTCTTTTCAGCATGTTTTAGTTCTTTGTAGATCCAGGATGTTAAGCCTTTGTCAGACCTGGTATTGGCAAATCTTTTTTCCTAGTCTGTAGACTGTCTTTCTGCTCTCTTGATGGTTTCTTTGGCTTTGCAGAAGCTTGTCAGTTTAATAAGGTCCCACTTGTCTATTTTCTCTCTTATGATGTGTGGGTTTCGGGTTTTGTTCAGGAATTGGTTGCCAGTTCCGATTTCCATGAGGGTATTTCCTTCATTTTCTAAGGTTCTTATGGTTTGAGGTTTTACATTTAGATCTCTAATCCATTTGGAGTTAACCTTTGTGCATGGGGTTAGATAGGGGTCCTGCTTCAATCTTCTGCATGTCTCAGCCAGTTTTCCCAGCACCATT
>NW_007164309.1:0-312 GCF_000164805.1 Carlito syrichta
TATAGAAAGTTTAATATATATTTATTAAGTATTATGCTAACTATAGATGTTTTTATAAAGAATTTTAATAAATTTGAGGATGCTACTTGAAACTCTTGGTGTTTAAAAAATTATCTTGTAAAAGTTTTAACTTTTTTTCAAATTCTTTTCTGCATCCATTGCAATAATAGATTTTTTTGTTGTTGATATCATTAACATGTGAATTATTTTGATTTATTTATTTTTAAATAAACTTGATTTTTTAGAGCAGTTTTAGGTGAATAGCAAAACTGAACTGAAGGGAGAAAAATTTCCCACATATCTCTATCCCAA
>NW_007164310.1:0-690 GCF_000164805.1 Carlito syrichta
TTTCTTATAATCATTAACAAAGCCCTGCACAATCTGATCTCTATTTTCATTTGAACCCGCCTCTTACTATTTTCTGCTTGTACATATGTTTTAGCTACACTGGCTTCTTGTTCATTCTTGAGCACTTGCCTTTGTCTATGATTTTGAATTTGGTATTCTTTTTGACAAAATTGATTTTTTCACATAGTGAGAAATAATGAGATCTTTTCTGAGCACTGCCTTATTTTAAAAAGTAAAGTATTCACTTCTCAAATCAGTAAATCACAGTGCCCTTACTCATTATCTTCCTAATTGATAATCTCCAAGTAACACCAAATAGGTCAAGATAGAATACAAAGCATTGACAAAACAAAGACATGCAGCACATGAAAGCACATGGTAATAAGTACACAAAAATTTATTAAAAATTTATGTAGGTTTCTAACTGGGTATGGTGGCTCATGCCTGTAGTTCCAGCTACTTCAAAGGCTGAGGTGGAAGGACCACCTGAGCCCCATAGGTCCAGGCTGTGGTAGCCGTGAGCGTGTCACTGCACTCCAGCTTGGGTGACAAAGTGAGACTTCAACTCAAAAAAAAAAGTAAGTAGGTTCCATTGCCACAGTAATCACTTGCCTGAGTTAAATCACTTGTGACTGAAACTTAATATGATGCTTGAACTCCCAGGATATTGGTGTAGAAACTATGATAAGC
>NW_007164311.1:0-968 GCF_000164805.1 Carlito syrichta
CCTTATTCAGTGGATTCTAGAATGGCCACGAATCCCTGGAGAAGTTTTTGGATAGGTGTGAACACATTGATTCCATCAATTTTTGGGAATGAATCCACCATGTCTACCACATTTGGCAGAGCACTGCACACAAGTACTTGAAATCTCAGGATTGCTCAGTAGTCAAGGTCACTCCCATTATGATGTCAAAGTTTTGAGGCTGATGTCATGAATGGCAATCTGACTTGCATTTTTTCCCTGACTCGCTAACATCTTTTAATTCAAAATTTAGCCTTTTAGCCAATCTACAGATACATTGAAATAACCATTAACTAACATCATTCTTCTCAGACTTGGAAATTACAATAAAGTATTCATATGAAACCCTAAACAATCATGAATAGCCAAAAGATTCCTTATCAAAAGAAACAAAGCAGGAGCTATCGCTCTTCCAGACTTCAAACATTACTATAAGTTTCCAGTAAGCAAAACAGCCTGGAATTGGTATAAGAATAGTTACATAGCCCAACGGATCACAAAAGAGAATGAAATCCTCAAATTCTCAACCAACTCTTCTTTGAAAAATTCTTCAAGGCCCACTGGGGAATATAGAACATATTCAGTAAATGGTGCTAGGAATAGTCAGACCACAAGCAAAATATTGAAACAGAACCTCTAACTATCACGATAAACATTAACTCTAAATGGAACAAAGACCTAAAAGTAAAACACCAAATTATAATGATCTTAGAAAATGCAGGAGAAACCTTTATGGAAACAGGAACCGAGAAGTAATTCCTCTTCAGAACCCTAAATGCCCATACCTTAAGATGTAAGTTAGACAAGTGGGATCACAACAAATTAATACACTACTGCAAAACAAAAGACACCATCAAAAGAGAAGGGAGACTGTCCAAAAAATGGCAAAAACTCTTCTCCAAATCTATATCTGACAAAGGAGTAACATCTAGGATCTACAAGAAACTCAA
>NW_007164312.1:0-754 GCF_000164805.1 Carlito syrichta
CCTCTAGCCTTGGCCACCCAGAGTGCCGGGATGACAGGCTTGAGACCCCACACATGGCCTCCACACCTCTTTCAGAGACCCACCAAGAGTCCGGATACTTTCCAATGACCTGGGTCCCCGGGGTTGCCTGCCGAGCCCTCCCAGGGGGAGTGCCTGTCAGAGGGGCGTGTCTCTGCTGGGTCCTAAATCTCCTTGCCCACCTCATTCCCCAGGGTTGACTCACTTGCCCCATCCCAGGGGCTACCTAGGGGAAAAAGAGGGTGTAACTCTCAAATCAATGGGGGGACTGGGATGGCGGAGCGACTCACGACTGTCACCTAGGCACTTGGGGAGGACGATACAGTAAGATGGCTGGATACCGGGTGCTTGAGACCAGGATGGAAACCATAGAAAGTCTCTACTTCAACCCCAAGGAAAACCCAGAAAACCTTGGGTGAGGGTAGACGTTGGCAGGATGATCACCTCTGGCCCAGAGTTCAACACCAGGCAGGAAGACCAGGATGTCAACCAAATGGAGAGCCTATGATCACAGGAGTTTGGGAGGCCCAGACCGAGAGAATGGCCTGAGTTGGAAATTTTGGGAGCAGCCTGCGCAACCTAGTGAGGAAAGAAAATGAATAAATGAATAAATAGCTAAATAAATAAATAAATAAATAATAAGTAAATAAATACATAATCCATTCTCTTGCAAACATTCTGCCCTCAGTTCTTCCCCCCGCCATCCCCACATATGAGGATCCCAAAAGCTTAGCAC
>NW_007164313.1:0-1230 GCF_000164805.1 Carlito syrichta
GGGGGAGTGCCTGTCAGAGGGGCGTGTCTCTGCTGAGTCCTAAATCTCCTTGCCCACCTCATTCCCCAGGGTTGACTCACTTGCCCCATCCCAGGGGCTACCTAGGGGAAAAAGAGGGTGTAACTCTCAAATCAATGGGGGGACTGGGACGGCGGAGCGACTCACGACTGTCACCTAGGCACTTGGGGAGGACGATACAGTAAGATGGCTGGATACCGGGTGCTTGAGACCAGGATGGAAACCATAGAAAGTCTCTACTTCAACCCCAGGGAAAACCCAGAAAACCTTGGGTGAGGGTAGACGTTGGCAGGATGATCACCTCTGGCCCAGAGTTCAACACCAGGCAGGAAGACCAGGATGTCAACCAAATGGAAAGCCTATGATCACAGGAGTTTGGGAGGCCCAGACCGAGAGAATGGCCTGAGTTGGAAATTTTGGGAGCAGCCTGGGCAACCTAGTGAGGAAAGAAAATGAATAAATGAATAAATAAATAAATAAATAAATAAATAAATAAATAAATAAATAAATAAATAAATCCATTCTCTTGCAAACATTCTGCCCTCAGTTCTTCCCCCCGCCATCCCCACATATGAGGATCCCAAAAGCTTAGCACCTTTCAGCCCCAAACTCCACAATGCCTTCCCCCACTTTGGTGCAGGAGTTTCTGTGTCTCCCTGGCTGGGTTCCTGCCGAATCTCCTCTTCATGGAGAAAAATGTGCCCCAGACAGACTGACCCTCCTAATTGGCAATGAGGATCTTCCGCCAAGAAAGTCCAGGGACAAATCCATCACCCAGAGACATTTCTTCACCGCCAACCCAGTTTTTCCTGACTGTAAAGCCAGTCGTCCTGTGAACACACAATGCACAGTTGAGAATATATTTGGACAGGGTCTGACTCTGTCAGTCTCACACCCGTGGACATGACCCTCATTCAATGCCTGCCTCTAAATTGTGGGCTTGGGCGATCCTCCCTCCTCAGCATCCGGAGTGGCTGGCACGATGGGCACTTCAACCCCAGATGCCCTGCTTGGATGGGTGCAGACATGGAGTCTCCCTGAATTGCACAGGGCTGGCCTTGGGCTCCTGGGCTCCAAACATCCTCCTTTCTCAGCCTCCCAGGTTGCTGAGATTTCAGGCATTCACCACAACACCTGGCCTTCTGGTTCATTTTTGACGATCGATTGAGACTGGGCTCAGGGGCTCAGTCTTGTCATACCAGTGCTTTGGGA
>NW_007164314.1:0-762 GCF_000164805.1 Carlito syrichta
TTGAGGAATTGGAACCCAAGATTCCTGATCCTCTTTGAAAAGACACATAAAAATGTGACGACATAGAAGCCCAGATTGCTGATTAAACTTTATCAAGAGACATTGTAGATTTAGGCGATTGAGAACTCCATGAACCGGATTCCCTTTCCGTTCTCACCAGGATGGCCTGAATTTCCCTGACCATGTGGATACTAAATCTTTGTGCACAAAAATGCAGATGCCCAGATGTTTCCTAGGGACGTGGAATCCATGGATCCTGGTTACAATTTAATAATTCGTACTAATATTTGGCAACTGCAAAACCCTCGGCCCTTCTCCAAATAAAGTACAAACGGAAATTTAAGGATTACCAAGTTCATGTTAAGACCAAAGTAACATTCAAATACGGAAAGATGATACATTTTTCCTGGAAACTGGCCTTAATTGTCCCGAGGAACCTAAGGGACTTTTACTACCAGATACCCAATTACAAATCTCAAGAGGACCAGAATGTTGCTGAAGTCCTGAAATGACTGATTCATTAAACCCACAAGCCAAATATCTCCGAAATATGGGACAAGCTCGAAGGCTTGATTGTTGTTTATGCCGCAGCAAGCCACGCTGAGAATTATTCAGATTGTGGACTAGAGTATCACAGTTTCCTTATTCTTCTTTACCAAAGGGCCGTGTAATGTCCTGTATTTGAGGACTCCCGTTCCCCAGAATCCTGTTTGGAAACCCTGATTCTTGTTTTGCCATAACCAAGATGTCATGGAATATTGG
>NW_007164315.1:0-686 GCF_000164805.1 Carlito syrichta
CCGAATAGTCAGCCAATGTGTTAAAACAGATAAGTAGTCGTCCGCATCATCTGCCAACAAGTTGTCACCTAGCTAACTCATTACCCAACTAAGACAGCTTGTTAACTCGTTTACCAAATAGTTAAAAAAATTAGCTAACATGATAACCAACTCATTAAGTCAGCTAGCTAACTCTTTAGCCTACTAGTAAAGTCAGCAAACTAAGTCAGCTAGCTAATTAGCTAGCTAGCTAAGTCAGCTAGCTAAGACAGTTAGCTCACTGTTAGCTAACTAAGTCAGCTACTAAAGTCGGATACCTAAATAGTTTGCTAACTAGTTAAGTCAGCTAGTTATTCAGCTAGCTAAATAGTTAGCTAACTATTTAATTCAGGTAGTTAAGTCAGCTAGCTAACTAGTTAAGTCAGCCAGGTAAGTCAACTAGCTAAGAAGTTAAGTCAGCTAGCTAAGTCAGCTAGTTAAGTCAGGTACCTAGTTAGTAAACTGGTTAAGACAGCTAGCTAGGTAGTTAGCTAATGGTTAAGTCAGTAGGTTGATTCAGTAGTTAGTTAATTAACTAACAGGTTAAGTCAGCTGGTTGAGTCAGCAGCTAGCTTGTTAGCAAACGGGTTGAGTCAACTGTTAGAGAAGCTAGCTAGCAAGTTAGCTAGCCAGTTAAATCAGCTGGATTAGTCAGCCAAGTAGTCAGT
>NW_007164316.1:0-3979 GCF_000164805.1 Carlito syrichta
AAAAATGAAACTACACCCTAGCACCATGTAGACAATAGGAATCCAGATAGATTTAAGGACCTAATTAACTTGTATAAAATAATATCTTTGAAGAAAAGTGCTTTAAAATATTCCAAATATAAAGTCATAAAGCAAAAATGATTAAGGATAAAAAGTAAGCATTTCTTTTCAATGAATAATACAAGAATCAAAATTTCAAAATAAATAACAGATTTTAAAAGATATTTACCATATGTAAAACAAGCAAAATGATATTTAGGACATAGAAGAAATTTCTAGAAATCAGCATGAAAAGACCAGAACCACCAAAAGAAAAATCAGTACATGATACCAATAGGCAATTCTCAAAAGTTGAACCTCAAAAGGTTAACAAGAATATGATTGGATATTTGACTCATTAGTAATTAAATAAATGTAAATTAAATCAATAATGAGATATCAATTTGCACCCTTCAGATTAGTGAAAAAGTAGGAAGTTTGTTATTACCAAGTGTTGACAGTCCAAACTGATATTAATATGATATGCTATAATCCAGTTTGCGACTCCCAAATACAGAAACTTGAGAAATTTTCACACCAATACATAGGAATAATTATGAGGGTAATTGTGATGGTAAACTTTGGAGACCATGTTGTTTACTCTAAGTGAGTGGCAGTAAGTACATTTTAATGGTTTCACATTGTGGAATACTGGGTAAATTCTGAAAGTAATGGACTAAATATATGACATATATAGATCTTCAAATATATTTCCAAGTTAACAAGTAAGAAAAATAAGTTCTACTGCACAATTATATTCACAAAAATCATAAGCAGAGACCAGGTGCAGTGACCCAAGCCTGTAATCCCAGCACTTCAGGAGGCAAAGGTAAGAGGATTGCCTGAACCCACGGGTTCAAGACCAGCCTGGGCAACTCGGTGAGCACTCATCTCTACAATAAATCAGAAAATCAGTTGGGTGTGGTAGCACGAGCTTGCAGTTCTGGCTACTTGGAAGGCTGAGGTGGAAGGATCGTCCCAGCAGGTCGATGCTGGGTGGCCATGAGCGTGTCACTGTACTCCAGCCTGGGCAACAGAGTGAGACTCCAACTCAAAAAAAGAAAAAAGAGAAGAACAATTATAAGTAGATTCACATAAAAGTTTAATTCCAAGTTTAGAATACGTAGTAATAGCATGCCAAACATAACATTACAAAGGTTGCCTATAGAAAGCAAAAGGAAGGACCTGGGGAATGGGAATAACAGGAAACTATATACTCATGCACACTTCCAGGCACACATGCATGCACGCATAATACATACATATTTAAATGCAAGTACCCATGCATATATGCACAAAACAAGTGAGAGATCTATATGGACTAATGATGATAGTGTACCATAAATTGAGGAGTTGGCAAACAGAACATTCTACATCTGAGTGTAAAAATTATAAAAGTAGGCTGAGCTTCGTGTCTCAGTTTGTAATCTCAGCATTTTGGGAGGCCAAGGTGAGTGGATTGCCCAAGACCTTGTCTCTACAAAAAATAAAAATAAATTATAAAAGTAAATCATCCAAATTCAAAATTATATACAAATAAAAAAGGTAAGTGCAATCTAAAACATTTTACATTCAATGTACAATCATAGAGACTTAACTTTGAGCATTTTTTGATATGATATAAAATATTGACATCTCACTTTAATGTAGATAACTTGTCTAGCCATGTTACTTATTCTTCTCAGCTGATAGTCATAGAAGCCATGGTATTGCCAATTTTTTTTATTTTAAGGCAAACATATCCTGGAATTGACAACATTGGAAGAATGTTTACATAATAGACAAATTTTCATAAGGCATATTTAAAAATTTTATCCATTATACATGAATAATCATTAATGAATTTTTGCCTAATTTTAGGTATGAATATGGGCTATGTCATAATGTGATTTTTTTTGGTAAGGTATTTATCAATGCAATAGTCAGTCATTTTGTTTATTCATTCCTTTTGCCATGTTAAAAAAAAATCATCTGTTTAAAAGTAAAGAGATATGTTTATGTATATTAGAATTAACTGTGGAATAAATAAAACATTTATTTTAATGATTGCCTAACAAAGAGAGATCACATGATGAGAGAGTATATAGCAATGCTCACTTATTGTTTAAAAAATGTATATATATATGTATATATATACACATACATATATACACATATGTAAGTGGAGACCCCCCAAAAAAACAATTATTTTTGGAAGGCAGGACCCTTGTAGTATAGACTTCCCCTGCTAGGTAAGAGTTTCGGGAACACACCGGCATCAGTGTACCAGCTAGCATTTGTTGAGAGAGACTGCTTTCTACTTCAACGAGATTTTGTTTTGAGATTCTTTCAATGCATTTGCCTATTTCATGGTGGTTGATAATATAAGAGCACCTGCCCACACCACATTAAGTGTTCAGCAGATTTTGACCCAAAACGACATGACCCCTCTACTCCTCCCTCCCTGTTAACTGTATCTCGCCCCAAACAACTTTTTTTGTTTCGCCGTGAAAAAATGTTCTCAAAGAAAAACATTCTGCCAATGTAAAAGAGGTGAAGCAAAAACTGACAGAAGCACTACAAAAAATCAAAATTGACAAGTTTGAAAATGGTTGTGAGCAGTGGAAAAAGCATCTTAATCGGTGTATTGCATCAGAGAGTACTTTGAAGGTCACTGAAGTTTAAACATGTAAGAATAAATAAGTTTTTAATCAATGAATTCCAGTTTGGGGGGCAGTCTCCCGTAAGATATATATACATAGTCCTTGCAGACAGTTCTGCTTCTTGGTCTTCATTTAACTAGCTGGTTCTTCTGTTTAGATCTCATTTCTAAGTTCATATCCTTAGTGAATCCTTCCCTGATCTCCAAATATAAGAAAGCACTTTCATCATTCCAATCTTAGTAGCATGTTAGTAAATTATTTCAAATTCTCTCTCCCTTTTTCTGATCTTCTTGATTATTGTCTTTAGATATAAGCCCCATGGAAGCTGAATGTTTTCTTGTTTTTTACTATATTCTCAGCTCCTAAAATATCTAATACATGGCAAGTATTCAAAAACATTTGTGGAGTGAATGATGAAATAGCGAAAGAATTATTATGAGTAATATGTTACTATAGCACTATGCTATAAGCTACTATAGTGTAAGCTACTATTATAACATATTTAGCACATTTTTAAAAAGTGACTTTTTGGGAGTTGTTTCTAATTAACATATACATACATTTTGAAGTTATTTTTAAAATTAATACATCTGCTTCAATAGGATTTTTAATGAAAAGTAATAGTAATCTGTCTTACCCTTCCCCTTCTCTAGTTCTAAATCTCAATAGCAAAAAAAAAAATTGGCATTTCTATTTTTAATTTTTGTATATGTTTCTATCTTCCTGTATTGTGCTGGCCTTGCTTTATATTCATCATACTTGCGGCATTTCCTATTGACTTTTTTCCTCAGATAAAGATCTAGATTACTTATACCTATTATCCATTCCCTCTTTGAGCCCCATATCTAGTAAAATTCCATCACAATGATCACATCCATCACCACTGAGTCCTGAAATTTCACAAACAATTTTTAAATCTACAGACACCATTTCTGATGGTCCATTTGTTATCTTCCTTGTCTTCTGCCATTTCTTGCTCTTCCTTCCTATTATCTGTACATTACTTTGACATAGTAGATAACATCTGCATTTTAAATTTAACAATACGTTTATCCTAAAAATAAAACCAAAACATAGTATTTTGTTTTGTTTTGCTTGATTCGGAGTCTCACTCTCTCACCCAGGCTGTAGTGCAGTGACACACTCACAGTTACTGCAGGCTTGACCTTCTCAGAGAATCCTTCTGCCTCAACCTTCAAAGTGCCTGAGCTACAGGTGTGTGCCAACACGCCTGGCTAATTTTCTTGATTTATTGTAGAGACAGGTCTCGCCAAGTTGTCCATGCTGGTGTGAATCCC
>NW_007164317.1:0-13424 GCF_000164805.1 Carlito syrichta
ATTCCTTATTCATACTTAGCAATAGGCAGTGAAGTTTCCTTTATGTGAGGACTCCCATTATCCAGATTCCTACTTCAAATACCTGATTCGTGGTTACATCTTAGGAACACAGCGTGTAATTTTTGGGATTGTGGAGTCATATAAGGAAGATTCCTTATACTTCCTTAGCAATATGACGTCTAGTTTCCTGTATATGAGTACCTCCATTACCCAGCTTCCTGCTTCACTCTGCAGGATGCTGAGATAGTTCCTGGTGACCGAGAATTCCAGTTTTTTGGATATCAAGAGAATGACGTACATAATGTTCTTTGGGAACAGGAATCCAATATTAATTGTTCCCTGTCACAAAACCTCCTCTAAATGTGGAATATTCTAAACCCAAAACCCCAATTTCTACCTGCCTACTTACAAAAATTTTCAGTATTTTGAGGTCACGTGAATCGAGAAATTTCGTACCAATATACCTTTTGATTCTGGGGAATAGAATTATGTTCGTAGATGGTCCCAGGAAACAAGAGGAATTCTAGGGCCAAATCCTTGATTACAACTAAAAAGAGGACCAGGAAGATCCTGAGGATCTTTAATGACAGATTTAGCATATCCCCGGGGCAAGTAGCTCTGAAAATATAGGGACCCAAAAGCCCAGATTGCTGATTAATACTTATCAAGAGGCCCTGTAGATTCCAGAACATGAGCACTCCTAGAACAGGATTTCCTTTTAATTCTCAGTAAGATGCTCTGATTTTTCCTGTCGATTTGTATTCCTAATTCCGTATATCCAAAGACAGATGACCAGAAGTTTCCTAGGTTCGTTGATTCCATGATTCCAGGTTACAATTAAAAGTACATAGAAAACATTTGGCAAGTGCAAAACACTTGTCCCTTCTCAAAATAAATAGAGACATGGAAGGGGAAGGATTACAGGGTTCACCTTAAGAACGGAGTTGCATCCAAATATGGCAAAAAGATTCTTTTTGTCCTGGAATCTGGCCTTAGTTGTTCTGAGGAACCTAACTGACTTGGATTGCCCAATACCATTTACAAATTTTAAGAGGACCAGAATGCTGCTGGAGTCCTGAAATGACTGATTCATAATATCCGAATGCTAATTTGCTCAGAAATATTTTTGGAGTTCGAAGATTGGTTTCTTGTTTGTCCCATAGTAGACAACATGGGAATTATTTCGATTGAGGGCACGTACCACAATGATTCTTTATTAGTACTTAGTTGGAGGTCATGTAGTGTCCTGTATGAGAAGACTCTCTTCCTTTGATTCCTGTTTCGAAAACCTGATTCTTGTTTAGCCCTTCGTAAGAAGTCATGTAGATTATTTGATAGAGGAACCATGGAAAACAGATTTCTTCTCTTTTATTAGCAAGAGGCCATGGAGTTTCCTGTATATGAGGATTGTTATTACCCACATTCATGCCTCGAATACCTGATTCTTCTTTAGCCGTCAGCAAGATGCCCTGTAGATTTTCAGAACTGAGGACATGTAGAAGCCAGATTCCTTATTTTAGGAACAGCCATGCAGTTACCTGTATATGAGTACTGCTGTTCACAAATACATGCGTCGAAAGCTTGATTCTTGTTTAGATCTTAGGAAGACGCCGTATATTTTTTTGGAGATTGAGAAAACATATCACCCACTTTCCTTACTCTTTCTTAGGAAATGTCAGTGCATTTGTCTGTATATGAGCATTTCATTTCCCTAGTATATGCTTCAAAAACCCAAATTCGTGTTTTGCTCATAGCAAGAAACCCTGAATTTTTATTGGGCTGGAGGACACGTGTAAACCAGATTCCTTATTCTCCTTTAACAATAGACAGTGCAGTTTCCTGTATATGAGGACTACCATTATCCAGATTCCTATTCCCAAAACCTGAATGGTGGTTATCTCTTAGGAAGTCGGTCTGTATATTTTTAGGATGGAGGCCTCGTGTAACCAACATTCCTTATTCTTCCGTAGAAACAGGTCGTGAAATGTTCTTTATATGAGAACTCCCATTACACAAATACCTGCTTCATGCTCAGCAAGACGCCAAGATATTTCCTGGTGACCTAGTATTTCAGTTGCTTGGATATCAAGAGAAAGACTCCCGTAAAGTTCTTGAGGAATTGGTACCCAATATTCCTAGGTCTCTTTTCAAAAGACACACTAAAACTGTGGCGACATAGAAGCCCAGATTGCTGGTTAAACCTTATCAAGAGACTTTTTAGTTTTAGACGATTGAGAAGTCCAAGAACCGGTTTTCCTTTCCATTCTCAGTAATATGCCCTGAATTTCCCTGTCCATGTGGATTCCAGTACTCTGTGTACAAAAATGCAGATGCCCAGATGTTTCCTAGGGACATCAATCCATGGATCCTTGTTACATTTTAATAATTCGTACTAAATATTTGGCAACTGCGAAAACCTCAGCTCCTATAAAAATAATGAAGAAATGGAAATTTTAGGATTACCAATTCATGTTAACACTAAATTTACATCCAAGTATGGCAATATCATATTTTGTTTCTGGAATATAGCCTTAATTGTCATTAGGAACTTAAGGGATTTGTACTACCAGATTCCCGATTAAAACTCCCAAGAGGACCAGAAGGTTGCTGGAGTCCTGAAAAGACTGACTCATAAAACCCACAAGCCAAATATCTCTGAAAAATGAGACGAGTTCAAAGCCTTGATTCTTGTTTATACCACAGCAAGACACCCTGAGAATTTTTCGGATTGTGGAGCAGTGTATCACAGATTGCTTATTCTTCTTCACCGAGGGGCCATGTAATGTCCTGTATATGAGGACTCTCTTTCCCCAGAATCCTGTTTGAAACCCTGATTCTTGTTTTGCCATTAGCAACATGTCATGTAGATATTTTGACAGAGGAACCATGTAAAAGAGATTTCTTAGTTCTCCTTAGCTAGATATCACGTAGATTCTGTATATGAGGACAGCTATTGCCTATGTTGCAGCTTCTAAACCCTGATTCTTGTTTAGCCCAGACCAGACGGCCTGTTGATTTTAAGGATTGAGGACTGCTATAACCCCAATTCTTTTTCACCCTTGGCAAGGGGCTGTGTAATTTCCTGTATATTAGGACTCTCCTTAGATACATCCTTCTTCGAAACTCTGATACTTTGCATAACTTTCTAAGATGCTCTGTAAGTTTTTGGGATTGAGGGCTCGTGTAACCCAGATTCCTTATTCTTTCTTAGCAAAAGGTCATGTAGTTGCCTGGAAATAAGGACTTCGTTTTCCAGATTCATGCTCGAAAACACCATGATTCGTGTTTAGCTAAAAGCAAAATGACCTTAAGCTTTTTTGGGATTGAGGACCCGAGTAAAGAAGATTCCTTTTTCTTACTTAGCAATAGGCAGTGAAGTTTCCTTTATGTGAGGACTCCCATTACCCAGATTGCTACTTCAAAAACCTGATTCGTGGTTACGTCTTAGGAAGACAGCCTATAGTTTTTGGATTGAGGACTCATATAAGGAAGATTCCTTATACTTTCTTAGCAATATGACGTGTAGTTTCCTGTATATGACGTCCTCCATTACCCAGCTTCCTGCTTCAATTTGCAGGATGCCGAGACAGTTCCTGGTGACCGAGAATTCCAGTTTTATGGATACCAAGAGAAAGACGTCCATAATGTTCTTTGGGAACTGGAATCCAAGATGCCTGGTTCCCCTTCAGAAGACCTCCCCAAAATGTGGAATATTCGTAACCCAAATCCGCAATTTCCACCTACCCACCTACAGGAATTTTCTGTACTTTGAGATCAACTGAATCGAGAAACTTAGTACCAATATACGTTTTGATTCTGGGGAACAGGATTATGTTTGTAGATGGTCCCAGTTAACAAAAGTATTTCTAGGGGCAAATCCTTTATTACAACAAAAAGTGGACCAGAAAGATCCTGAGGATCTGTAATGACAGATTTAGCATATCCATGGAGCAAGTAGCTCTGAAAATGTAGGGACCCAGAAACCCAGATTGCCGATTAAACCTTATCAAGAGGACCTGGAGATTTCGGAAAACGAGAACTCCTAGAACCGGATGTCCTTTTAATTCTCAGTAAGATGCACTTATTTTTCCTGTTGATTTGGATTCCAAATTCAGTATATCAAAAGAGAGATGCCAAGAAGTTTACTAGGTTCGTGGATTCCATGATTCCTGGTTACCATTTAAGGTGCGTAGTAAACATTTAGCAAGTGCAAAACCCTTGTCCCTGCTGAAAATAAAAAGAGACACGGAAGGGGAAGGATTACTGGATTCACCCTGAGACCAGACTTACATCCAAATATGGGAAGAAGATTTTTTTGTCCTGGAATCTGGCCTTATTTGTTCTGAGGAACATAACTGACTTGGAGTGCCCTATACCATTTACGACTTTTAAGAGGACCAGTATGTTTCTGGAGTCCTGAAATAACTGATTCATAATATCCGAATGCTAAATTGCTCTGAAACATTTGGGGAGCTCGAAGATCTGTTTCTTGTTTGTCCCATACCAGACAACCACGAAATTTTGTGGATTGAGGGCGCGAACAGCAATGATTCTTTATTCGTACTTCGTTGGAGGTCATGTAGTGTCCTATATGTGAGAATTCTCTTTCCCTTGACACATGTTTCAAAACCCTGATTCTTGTTAATCCCTTAGTAAGAAGTCATGTAGATTTTTTGATAGAGAAACTGTGGAATACACATTTCTCCCATTTATTAGCAAGTGCCCATGCAGTTTCCTGAATATGAGGATTGCTATTACCCACATTCATGCCTCGAATCCCTGATTCTTCTTTAGCCATCAGCAAGATGTCCTGTAGATTTTCAAGACAGAGGACTAGTATAACCCAGATTCCTTATTTTTAGCAACAGCCATGCAGTTACCTGTATATGAGTACTTCTGTTCACAGATACATGTGTCGAAAGCTTGATTATTCTTTAGATCTTAGGAAGACGCTGTATATTTTTATGGAGATTGAGAAAACATGTCACCCACATTCCTTATTCTTTCTTAGAAAGTCAGTGCATTTGTCTGTATATGAGCATTTCATTTCCCTAGTTTATGCTTCAAAAACCCAAATTCTTGTTAAGTACTTACCAAGAAATCCTGAAGTTTTATTGGGAGGTCGGAAACGTGTAAACCCGATTCCTTATTCTCCTTTAGCAATAGACAGTGCAGTTTCTTGTATATGAGCACTCCCATTATCCAGATTCCTACTCCCAAAACCTGAATGGTGGTTATCTCTTAGCAAGACGGTCTGTAGGTTTTTGGAATGGAGGCCTCGTGTAACCAAGATTCCTTATTCGTCCGTAGCAACATGTCCTGTAGTTTTCTGTATATGAGAACTCCCATTACTGAAATTCCTGCTTCCTTCTCAGCAAGACGCCAAGATTTTCCTGGTGACCTAGAAATCCAGATGTTTGTATATAAAGGGAAAGACTCCCATAAAGTTCTTGAGGAATTGGAACCCAAGATTCCTGTTCCCTTTTCAAAAGACACACTAAAAATGTGATGACATTGAAGCCCAGAATGCTGAATAAACCTTACCAAGAGACTTTGTAGTTTTAGGCGATGGAGAACTCCAAGAACCGGATTCCCTTTCCGTTCTCAGCAAGATGCCCTGAATTTCCCTGTCCATGTGGATTCCAAAACTCTGTGTACAAAAATGCAGATGCTCAGATTTTTCCTAGGGACATGGAATCCATGGATCCTGGTTATATTTTAATTATTCGTACTAAATATTTAACAACTGCAAACCCTCGGCCCCTCTACAAATAAAGTACAAACGGAAATTTAAGGATTACAAAGTTCATCTTAAGACCAAAGTTACATCCAAACATGGCAATATGATACTTTTTTTCCGGGAATCTGGCCTTAATTGTCCCAAGGAACTTAAAGGATTAGTACTACCAGATACCCGATTACAACTCTCCAGAGGACCAGAATGTTGCTGGAGTCCTGAAATGACTGATTCATAATACCCACAAGCCAAATACCTCTGAAACATGAGATGGGCTCGAAGCCTTGATTCTTGTTTATACCGCAGCAAGACGCCCTGAGAATTTTTCGTATTCTGGACTAGTGTCGGAGTACCGGTTCCAACCTTGGAGGGAGGCTTAGGAATCACACCGGAGAATCTGGACAGCGAGAAGAGACGACTCAGAGGCAGATCTTCTGGAAACAGTCTGATCAGGACTGAAGACAAATTTTATTCGGACTCCTTCCAACTTATATACTATTTTCTATACCCTCCAGCAATGTGATAATCACTTTCTGGGGGGCGTACATGTTCCCTGCATATTACTACTTATAAACTATGCATCACAAGACTATCATGAGATTTGCAAGTTCCAAGCAAACAATTCGAATTCCATGATGCCTGTCTTGCTTCACAAAACCCACATTAAAATCACAGGTGCACAATTTCAGTACAGATCATTCAAAGTGTTTTCCATAATGTTCAATAAATCATTCATATTATACTCTTTGTTCTAAACCCTGATTAATACAAAAAACTTTCTAAGTTAACTCTAGGTTCAATCAAAGTTCTTTGACTCCTAATTTTTTTTAACAATTAATATTATCAACTTAACACTATACTATAATCTATAAGTTTACTTAAATGACATAGCTGTTAGTTATACTATTATCCTATTACGATTTAACATAATGCCTTATAACTAAGTTAAAACTTATTCTTAAACTACCAAACTTTACTATAATTCATGAGTTTCTTATGTCTAAACTTTAATTTTTATATAATCTAATGATTGACCATTAATACTATGCTATATCCTATGAAGCTAATACCTCATCATTGTCAGTGACCTGCACTGACCAAGGGGGGGTTAGGACCGCACCGGTGAATCAGAACGGAGTGAAGAAACCACACGGAGGCAGCTCTTCTGGGAACAGTCTGGCCAAGACTGAAGCCAATTTTATTCAAACTTTTTCCAACTTATATACCATTTTCTATAATCTCCAGCAGTGTGACAATTACTTGCTGGGGGCGTACAAATTCATTGATGTGTAACGCGCTTTACAAATCATGTACCATCACAAGACTTTCAGGTTCCCAGTGAACAATTACAATTCCATGATGTATGAATCACAGGTGCACAATTTCAATACAGATTGTTCAAAATGTTTTCCACAATGTTCAATAAATCATTCATATTATACTCTATGTTCTAAACCCTGATTAAAAAACTTTCCAAGTTAACTCTAAGTTCAATCCAATTTTACTAACTTTTAATATTTTTAACGATTTATATTATCAACTTAACACTATACTATAATCTATAAGTTTACTTAAATGACTTAATTTTATTACCTTAATTTTATACTATTTATTTTTATAATTCTTATAACCTACTACATTTCTATACTGCCCTATGATTGTATATTAATTACCTATGAACTTATCCTTAACCTAAAATTTTATCACAACTTCTATAAATTTCAAATATCTAAACTATTGTCTTTTATACTTTATCAATTACTTATCTTATAATACCATGTCTAAATTCTAATACAACTATTATCCTACTATAATCTATTACAAACCTTATCATTAGTACTAATAAGTATAAAAATTATGAACTTACTCTCTGTTCTATAAAACTTAATTCAATGACATTTTAACCTAAAACCTAAATCTGATTGCCTATTACATGGAAACTACCTACGTCTCAAAACCTGCCATGCCACTTAAAACAATGAACTGCACAGTTGCCATAACGACAGCCGGGGACTGAAGCAAGCTGAAAGTTACTGCACGTACAAAAACCAAGAACGTTCTGCTTGACCAAAAGCAACATAATACAACTATTATCACAGTTATAATGTCTAATCATAACCCCAAATGAAACTACATACTGGAACAAAAGCTAATCAATCAGTTTACCAGGTAATAACAGCTAAAAATCTTAAGAAGAAAAACAGTTTAGAAAGAAAAAGAGATATAAAATAATTCTGCTGTGCATTTTTCATAGGATATAATAAGATTTTATTTTAGACTGTCACTTCCTAATATTGAAAATTCTGTTGTCTTATAATACACTGGTTACTATTCATATGTACACACTTGATGTTATATCCTTGTCTCAGAGGCGACCTTCTGAATAGGCCTTCATAGGCCTCAGCTGTGTGGTTACATATGTTGGCTCCCAACACATCATTAATTCATTTATAAATCTTATAGTAACTATTATATTTGAATAGTGTAGCAAAAGGAAACAAAACAGCAAGCATAAATTTACAGAACTATGAGTGTATATGTATATATTTTATCCTAACAAGTCTACCCTAAAAATCAAATAGTAGCTGTCACACTCTTGAACAAGGAAATGCATGGCCTCCATGACGGTGGCCATGGACTGAAGCAGACAGAGTTTCGGTAATTAACGAAACAAAAGAATACGTTCTGCCTGGCTAGAGGCAGGGCGATAAAACTATTTAGTTTCTAATACTAACCCTAGGGGATACTGCTTTCGGGATCAAGAGCTGACTAACCAGTCTACCAGAAAATAGAAGTTTTAAAATGTCTTGAAAAAGGAGTACAACTTAGAAAGACAGAGAAAAATAATATTGCTGCCCACTTTCCATCAGGCATATTGATATTTACTTATAAGTTTTACTGCCATGTATGCACACTGGTCACTAATCACACGCCAATATTATAGGTATAACTGATATCCTATGTAAGAGGCGATCTTCCAGATGGGTCTTTACAGGCCTCAGCCATGTAGCTATAGATATTTGCTCCCAACAGACAGGTTTATCACAGATTCCTTACTCTTCTTTACTGAGGGGCCGTGTAATGTCCTGTATATGAGGACTCCCTTTCCCCAGAATCCTGTTTGGAAACCTTGATTCTTGTTTTGCCATTAGCAACATATCATGTAGATATTGTGATGGAGGAACCATGTAAAAGAGGTTTCATAGTTCTCCTTAGCTAGAGATCATGTAGATCTGCATATGAGGACTGCTATTACCTATGCTCTAGCTTCTAAACAATGATTCTTGTTTAACCCACAGCAGATGGCCTGTTGATTTTAAGGACTGAGGACTGCTATAAACCCGAATCTTTTTCTTCCTTGACAAGGGACTGTGTATTTTCCTGTATATTAGAACTCTCATTAGATACATTTTGTTCCAAACCCTGATTCTATTTAGAACAATCCAAGATGCTCTGTAGATTTTTAGGATTGAGGACTCGTGTAACCCAGATTCCTTATTCAATCTAGGCAAAAGGTCATGTAGTTGCCTGTAAATAAGTACTCCATTTTCCAGATTCATGCTCGAAAACACCATGATTCGTGTTTAGCCCATAGCAAGATGACCTTAAGCTTTTTTGGGATTGACGACACGAGTAACACAGATTCCTTATTCTGACTTAGCAATAGGCAGTGAAGTTTCTTTATGTGAGGAATCCCATTACCGAGATTCCTATTTCAAAAACCTGATTCGTGGTTACGTCTTAGGAAGACGGCCTGTAGTTTTTGGGATTGAGGACTCATATAAGGAAGATTCCTTATACTTCCTTAGCAATATGACGTGCAGTTTCCTGTATATGACGAACTTCATTACCCAGCTTCCTGGTTCATGCTGTAGGATGCCAAGACAGTTCCTGTTGACTGAGAATTTCAGTTTTGTGGATATCAAGAGAAAGACGTCCATAATGATCTTTGGGAAATGGATTACAAGATTCCTGGTTCCATTTCACAAGACCTCCCCAAAATGTGGAATATTCCAAACCCAAAACCCCAATTCCTACCTGCACACACACAAGAATGTTCTGTACTTTGAAATCACCTAAATTGAGGAATTTTGTACCAATATTCCTTTTGATACTGGGGAATATGATTATGGTCGTAGATGGTCCCAGAAAACAAAAGAATTTCTAGGGCGAAATCCTTGATTACAACTAACAAGAGGACCAGAAAGATATTGAGGATCTGTAATGGCAGATTTAGGGTATCCACAGAGCAAGCAGTTCTGAAAATGTAGGAACCCAGAAGCCCAGATTGCTGATTAAACCTTATCAAGAGACCCTGTATATTCTGGAAAATGATAACTCCTAGAACCAGATTTCCTTTTAATTCTCAGTAAAATGCCCTGATTTTCCTGTCGATTTGGATTAGAAATTCAGTATATCAAAAGACAGATGCACACAAGTTTCCTAGCTTCGTGGATTCCATGATTCCTGGTTACCATTAAAAGTGCGTAGTAAACATTTGACAAGTGCAAAACACTTGTCCCTTCTCAAAATAAAAAGAGACAAGGAAGGGGAAGGATTACAGGTTTCACCTTAAGACCAGAGTTACATATAAATATGGCAAGAAAAAGCTTTTTTTCCTGAAATCGGGCCTTAGTTGTTCTGAGGAACCTAACGCACTTGGAGTGCATAATACCATTTACAACTTTTAAGAGGACCAGAATGTTTCTGGAGTCCTGAAATGACTGATTCATAACATCCAAATGCTAAATTGCTCTGAAACATTTGGGGAGTTCGAAGATCTGTTTCTTGTTTGTCCCATAGCAGAAAACCTGGGAATTTTCTGGATTGAAGGCGCGTACAACGATTCTTTATTCGTACTTAGTTGGAGGTAATGTAGTGTCCTGTATGTGAGAACTCTCTTTCCCTTGATTCCTGTTTCGAAACCCTGATTCTTGTTTAGCCCTTAGTAAGAAGTAATGTAGATTTTTTTAAAGAGGAACAGTGGAAAGAAGATTTCTTCTCTTTTTTTTAGCAAGAGGCCATGTAGTTTCCCATATATGAGGATTGCTACTACCCACATTCATGCCTCGTATCCCTGATTCTTCTTTACCTGTCAGCAAGATGCCCTGTAGATTTTCAGGACTGAGGACTCGTATAACACAGATTCCTTATTTTTAGCAACAGCCGTGCAGTTACCTGTATATGAGTACTCCTGTTCACAGATGCATGCGTCGAAAGCTTGATTCTTATTTAGAACTTAGGAAGATGCCGTATGTTTTTTTGGAGATTGACAAAACATGTCACCCACATTCCTTATTCTTTCTTAGGAAAAGTCAGTGCATTTGTCCGTACATGAGTTTTTCATTTCCCTAGTTTATGCTTCAAAAACCCGAATTCGGGTTTAGCCCTTAGCAAGAAACCCTGAAGTTTTATTGGAATGGAGGACACCTGTAAACCAGATTCCTTATACTCCTTAAGCAATACACAGTGTAGTTTCCTGTATATGAGGACTCTCATTATCCAGCTTCCTACTCCCAAACCTGAATGGTGGTTTTCTCTTAGCAAGACAGTCTTTAGGTTTTTGGGAAGGACGCCTCGTGTAACCAAGATTCCTTATTCCTCCGAGCAACAGGTCATGTAGTATTCTGTACATGAGGACTCCCATTACTGAAATTCCTGCTTCCTTCTCAGCAAGACGCCAAGATACTTCCTGGTGACCTAGAAATCCAGATGTTTGTATATCAAGAGAAAGACTCCCATAAAGTTCTTGAGGAATTGGTACCCAAGATTCCTGGTCCCTTTTCAAAAGACACAGTAAAAATGTGACGACATTGAAGCCCAGAATGCTGATTAAACCTTACCAAGAGACTTTGTAGATTTAAGCGATAGAGAACTCCAAGAACCAGATTCCCTTGCGTTCTCAACAAGATGCCCTGAATTTCCCTGTCCATGTGGATTCCAAAACTCTGTGTGCAAAAATGCAGATGCTCAGATGTTTCCTAGGGACGTGGAATTCATGGATCCTAGCTGCATTTTAATAATTCGTACTAAATATTTAACAACTGCAAAACCCTCGTCCCCTCTACAATTAAAGTACAATCGGAAATTTAAGGATCACCAAGTTCATCTTAAGACCAAAATTACATCCAAACATGGCAATATGATACTTTTTTTTCGGAAATCTGGCCTTAATTGTCCCAAGGAATTTAAGGGATTTGTACTACTAGATACCCGATTACAACTCCCAAGAGGACCAGAATACTGCTGGAGTTCTAAAAGACTGAATCATAATACCCACAAGTCAAATATCTCCGAAACATGAGACGAGCTCAAACCTTGAATCTTTTTTATACCGCAGCAAGACACCCTGAACATTTTTCGTATTGTGGACCAGTGTATCACAGATTCCTTATTCTTCTTTACCGAGTGGCCATGCAATGTCCTGTATATGAGGACTCCCTTTCCCCAGAATCCTGTTTGGAAACGCTGATTCTTGTTTTGCCATTAGCAACATGTCATGTAGATATTGTGACAGAGGAATCGTGTAAAAGAGGTTTCTAAGTTCTCCTTAGCTAGAGATCATGTAGATTCTGCATATGAGGACTGCTATAACCTATATTCCAGCTACTAAACCCTGATTCTTGCTTAGCCCACAGCAGACGGCCTGTTGATTTTAAGGACT
Organism: Carlito syrichta; assembly: GCF_000164805.1. Taxonomy (NCBI): domain Eukaryota; kingdom Metazoa; phylum Chordata; class Mammalia; order Primates; family Tarsiidae; genus Carlito; species Carlito syrichta. The sequence goes on from NW_007164317.1 coordinate 12,402, forward strand.
GATGACTGCGATAACCTTGATCCCTTTTCACCCTTGACAAGGGACTGTGTATTTTCCTGTATATTAGGACTCTCATTAGATATATCCTGCTTCGGAACTGTGATGCTTTGTATAACTTTCCAAGATGCTCTGTAAATTTTTGGGATTGAGGGCTCGTGTAACCCAGATTCCTTATTCTTTCTAAGCAGAAGGTCATGTAGTTGCCTGTAAATAAGGACTGCATTTTCCAGATTCATGCTCGAAAACACCATGATTCGTGTTTAGCCAAAAGCCAGATGACCTTAAGCTTTTTTGGGATTGAGGATCTGAGTAACGCAGATTCCTTATTCATACTTAGCAATAGGCAGTGAAGTTTCCTTTATGTGAGGACTCCCATTACCCAGATTCCTACTTCAAATACCTGATTCGTGGTTACGTCTTAGGAAGACGGGCTGTAGTTTTTGGGATTCAGGTCTCATATAAGGAAGATTCCTAATACTTCCTTACAAATATGACGTGTAGTTTCCTGTATATGACGACCTCCATTACCCAGCTTCCTGCTTCACTCTGCAGGATGCCGAAACAGTTCCTGGTGACCATGAATTTCAGTTTTTTGGATGTCAAGAGAAAGAAGTCCATAATGTTCTTTGGGAACTGGAATCCAGGATTCCTGGTTCCTCTTAACAAATACGGCAATATGATACTTTTTTCGGGAATTTGACCTTAATTGTCCCGAGGACCTTAAGGGAATTGTACTACCAGATACCCGATTACAACTCTCAAGAGGACCAGAATGTTGCTGGAGTCCTGAAATGACTGATTCATAATACCCACAAGCCAAATATTTCTTAAACATGAGACGAGCTCAAAGCCTTGTTTCTTGTTTATACCGCATCAAGACACCCTGAGAATATTTCGGAATGTGAACTAGTGCATCGCAGATTCTTTATTCTTCCTTAGTGATGGTCTGGGTAATGTCCTGTATATGAGGACTCCCTTTTCCCATAATCCTGTTTGGAAACCCTGATTCTTGTTTTGCTATTA
>NW_007164318.1:0-824 GCF_000164805.1 Carlito syrichta
GGGCCGTGTAATGTTCTGTATATGAGGACTCCCTTTCCCCAGAATCCTGTTTGGAAACCCTGATTCTTGTTTTGCCATTAGCAACATATCATGTAGATATTGTGATGGAGGAACCATGTAAAAGAGGTTTCATAGTTCTCCTTAGCTAGAGACCATGTAGATCTGTATATGAGGACTGCTATTACTTATGTTCCAGCTTCTAAACCCTGATTCTTGTTTAACCCACAGCAGATGGCCTGTTGATTTTAAGGACTGAGGACTGCTATAAACCCGAATCTTTTTCTTCCTTGGCAAGGGACTGTGTATTTTCCTGTATATTAGAACTCTCATTCGATACATTTTGTTCCAAACCCTGATTCTATTTAGAACAATCCAAGATGCTCTGTAGATTTTTAGGATTGAGGACTCGTGTAACCCAGATTCCTTATTCTATCTAGGCAAAAGGTCATGTAGTTGCCTGTAAATAAGTACTTCATTTTCCAGATTCATGCTCGAAAACACCATGATTCCTGTTTAGCCCATAGCAAGATGACTTTAAGCTTTTCTGGGATTGAGGACACGAGTAACACAGATTCCTTATTCTGACTTAGCAATAGGCAGTGAAGTTTCTTTATGTGAGGAATCCCATTACTGAGATTCCTATTTCAAAAACCTGATTCGTGGTTACATCTTAGGAAGACGGCCTGTAGTTTTTGGGATTGAGGACTCATATAAGGAAGATTCCTTATACTTCCTTAGCAATATGGACATGTAGTTTCCTGTATATGACGAACTTCATTTCCCAGCTTCCTGGTTCATGCTGCAGGATGCCGAGACAGTTCCTG
>NW_007164319.1:0-7212 GCF_000164805.1 Carlito syrichta
CTTGGAGTGCCCTATACCATTTACGACTTTTAAGAGGACCAGTAGGGTGCTGGAGTCCTGAAATAATCGATTCATAATATCCGAATGCTAAATTGCTCTGAAACATTTGGGGAGCTCGAAGATCTGTTTCTTGTTTGTCCCATAGCAGACAACCACGAAATTTTGTGGATTGAGGGCGCGAACAGCAATGATTCTTTATTCATACTTCGTTGGAGGTCATGTAGTGTCCTATATGTGAGAATTCTCTTTCCCTTGACACATGTTTCAAAACCCTGATTCTTGTTAATCCCTTAGTAAGAAGTCATGTAGATTTTTTGATAGAGGAACTGTGGAATACAGATTTCTCCCATTTATTAGCAAGTGCCCATGCAGTTTCCTGTATATGAGGATTGCTATTACCCACATTCATGCCTCGAATCCCTGATTCTTCTTTAGCCATCAGCAAGATGTCCTGTAGATTTTCAAGACAGAGGACTTGTATAACCCAGATTCCTTAATTTTAGCAACAGCCATGCAGTTACCTCTATATGAGTACTTCTGTTCACAGATACATGTGTCGAAAGCTTGATTATTCTTTAGATCTTAGGAAGACACTGTATATTTTTATGGAGATTGAGAAAACATGTCACCCACATTCCTTATTCTTTCTTAGGAAAAGTCAGTGCATTTGTCTGTATATGAGCATTTCATTTCCCTAGTTTATGGTTCAAAAACCCAAATTCTTGTTAAGCACTTACCAAGAAATCCTGAAGTTTTATTGGGCGGGAGGACACGTGTAAACCTGATTCCTTATTCTCCTTTAGCAATAGACAGTGCAGTTTCTTGTATATGAGCACTCCCATTATCCAGATTCCTACTCCCAAAACCTGAATGGTGGTTATCTTTTAGCAAGACGGTCTGTAGGTTTTTGGAATGGAGGCCTCGTGTAACGAAGATTCCTTATTCTTCCGTAGCAACATGTCCTGTAGTTTTTTGCATGTGAGGACTCCCATTACTGAAATTCCTGCTTCCTTCTCAGCAAGACGCCAAGATATTTCCTGGTGACCTAGAAATCCAGATGCTTGTATATAAAGAGAAAGTCTCCCATAAAGTTCTTGAGGAATTGGAACCCAAGATTCCTGTTCCTTTTTCAAAAGACACACTAAAAATGTGACGACATTGAACCCCAGAATGCTGATTAAACCTTACCAAGACACTTTGTAGATTTAGGCAATGGAGAACTCCAAGAACCGGATTCCCTTTCCGTTCTCAGCAAGATGCCCTGAATTTCCCTGTCCATGTGGATTCCAAAACTCTGTGTACAAAAATGCAGATGCTCAGATTTTTCCTAGGGACGTGGAATCCATGGATCCGGGTTACGTTTTAATAATTCATACTAAATATTTAACAACTGCAAACCCTCGGCCCTTGTACAAATAAAGTACAAACGGAAATTTAAGGATTGCAAAGTTCATCCTATGACCAAAGTTGCATCCAAACATGGCAATATGATACTTTTTTTCCGGGAATCTGGCCTTAATTGTCCCAAGGAACTTAAAGGATTTGTACTACCAGATACCCGATTACAACTCTCCAGAGGACCCGAATGTTGCTGGAGTCCTGAAATGACTGATTCATAATACCCACAAGCCAAATACCTCTGAAACATGAGATGGGCTCGAAGCCTTGATTCTTGTTTATACCGCAGCAAGACGTCCTGAGAATTTTTCGTATTGTGGACTAGTGTCAGAGTACCATTTCCAACCTTGGAGGGAGGCTTAGGAACCGCACCAGAGAATCTGGACGGCGAGACGAGACCACTCAGAGGCATATCTTCTGGGAACAGTCTGATCAGGACTGAAGACAAATTTTATTCGGACTCCTTCCAACTTATATACTATTTTCTATACCCTCCAGCAGTGTGATCATCACTTTCTGGGGGCGTACATGTTCCCTGCATATCACTATTTATAAGCTATGCATCACCAGACTATCACGAGATTTGCAAGTTCCAAGCAAACAATTCGAATTCCATGATGCCTGTCATGCTTCACAAAACCCACATTAAAATCACAGGTGCACAATTTCAATACAGATCATTCAAAGTGTTTTCCATAATGTTCAATAAATCATTCATATTATACTCTTTGTTCTAAACCCTGATTAATACAAAAAACTTTCTAAGTTAACTCTAGGTTCAATCAAAGTTCTTTGACTCCTAATTTTTTTAACGATTAATATTATCAACCTAACACTATACTATAATCTATAAGTTTACTTAAATGACATAGCTGTTAGTTATACTATTATCCTATTACGATTTAATGTAATGCCTTATAGCTAAGTTAAAACTTATTCTTAAACTACCAAACTTTACTATAATTCATATGAGTTTCATATGTCTAAACTTTAATTTTTATATAATCTAATGATTGACCATTAATACTATGCTATATCCTATGAAGCTAATACCTCATCATTAATTCATTTATAAATCTTATAGTAACTATTATATTTGAATAGTGTAGCAAAAGGAAACAAAACAGCAAGCATAAATTTACAGAACTATGAGTGTATATGTATATATTTTATCCTAACAAGTCTACCCTAAAAATCAAATAGTAGCTGTCACACTCTTGAACAAGGAAATGCATGGCCTCCATGACGGTGGCAATGGACTGAAGCAGACAGAGTTTCAGTAATTAACGAAACAAAAGAAAACGTTCTGCCTGGCTAGAGGCAGGGCGATAAAACTATTTAGTTTCTAATACTAACCCTAGGGGAGACTGCTTTCGGGATCAAGAGCTGACTAACCAGTCTACCAGGAAATAGAAGTTTAAAAATGTCTTGAAAAAGGAGTACAACTTAGAAAGACAGAGAAAAATAAAACTGCTGCGCACGTTCCATCAGGCATATTGATATTTACTTATAAGTTTTACTGCCATGTATGCATACTGGTCACTAATAACACAATATTATAGGTATAACTGATATCCTATGTAAGAGGCGATCTTCCATATGGGTCTTTACAGGCCTCAGCCATGTAACTACAGATGTTTGCTCCCAACAGACTAGTTTATCACAGATTCCTTACTCTTCTTTACTGAGGGGCCGTGTAATGTTCTGTATATGAGGACTCCCTTTCCCCAGAATCCTGTTTGGAAACCCTGATTCTTGTTTTGCCATTAGCAACATATCATGTAGATATTGTGATGGAGGAACCATGTAAAAGAGGTTTCATAGTTCTACTTAGCTAGAGACCATGTAGATCTGCATATGAGGACTGCTATTACCTATGTTCCAGCTTCTAAACCCTGATTCTTGTTTAACCCACAGCAGATGGCCTGTTGATTTTAAGGACTGAGGACTGCTATAAACCCGAATCTTTTTCTTCCTTGGCAAGGGACTGTGTATTTTCCTGTATATTAGAACTCTCATTCGATACATTTTGTTCCAACCCTGATTCTATTTAGAACAATCCAGAAGCTCTGTAGATTTTTAGGATTGAGGACTCGTGTAACCCAGATTCCTTATTCTATCTAGGCAAAAGGTCATGTAGTTGCCTGTAAATAAGTACTTCATTTTCCAGATTCATGCTCGAAAACACCATGATTCCTGTTTAGCCCATAGCAAGATGACTTTAAGCTTTTCTGGGATTGAGGACACGAGTAACACAGATTCCTTATTCTGACTTAGCAATAGGCAGTGAAGTTTCTTTATGTGAGGAATCCCATTACTGAGATTCCTATTTCAAAAACCTGATTCGTGGTTACATCTTAGGAAGACGGCCTGTAGTTTTTGGGATTGAGGACTCATATAAGGAAGATTCCTTATACTTCCTTATCAATATGACATGCAGTTTCCTGTATATGACGAACTTCATTACCCAGCTTCCTGGTTCATGCTGCAGGATGCCGAGACAGTTCCTGTTGACCAAGAATTTCAGTTTTGTGGATATCAAGAGAAAGACGTCCATAATGATCTTTGGGAAATGGATTACAAGATTCTTGGTTCCATTTCACAAGACCTCCCCAAAAAGTGGAATATTCCAAACCCCAAACCCCAATTCCTACCTGCACACACACAAGAATGTTCTGTACTTTGAGGTCACCTGAATTGAGTAATTTTGTACCAATATTCCTTTTGATACTGGGGAATATGATTATGGTCGTAGATGATCCCAGGAAACAAAAGGATTTCTAGGGTGAAATCTTGATTACAACTAACAAGAGGACCAGAAAGATATTGAGGATCTGTAATGGCAGATTTAGGGTATCCACAGAGCAAGCAGCTCTGAAAATGTAGGAACCCAGAAGCCCAGATTGCTGATTAAGCCTTATCAAGAGACCCTGTATATTCTGGAAAATGATAACTCCTAGAACCGGATTTCCTTTTAATTCTCAGTAAAATGCCCTGATTTTCCTGTCGATTTGGATTAGAAATTCAGTATATCAAAAGACAGATGCACACAAGTTTCCTAACTTCGTGGATTCCATTATTCCTGGTTACCATTAAAAGTACGTAGTAAACATTTGACAAGTGTAAAACACTTGTCCCTTCTCAAAATAAAAAGAGACCAGGAAGGGGAAGGATTACAGGTTTCACCTTAAGACCAGAGTTACATATAAATATGGCAAGAAGAAGCTTTTTTTCCTGGAATCGGGCCTTAGTTGTTCTGAGGAACCTAATGCACTTGGAGTGCATAATACCATTTACAAATTTTAAGAGGACCAGAATGTTTCTGGAGTCCTGAAATGACCGATTCATAACATCCAAATGCTAAATTGCTCTGAAACATTTGGGGAGTTCGAAGATCTGTTTCTTGTTTGTCCCATAGCAGAAAACCTGGGAATTTTCTGAATTGAAGGCACGTGCAACGATTCTTTATTCGTACTTAGTTGGAGGTAATGTAGTGTCCTGTATGTGAGGACTCTTTTTCACTTGATTCCTGTTTCGAAACCCTGATTCTTGTTTAGCCCTTAGTAAGAAGTAATGTAGATTTTTTGAAAGAGGAATAGTGGAAAGAAGATTTCTTTTTTTTAGCAAGAGGCCATGTAGTTTCCCGTATATGAGGATTGCTACTACCCACAGTCATGCCTCGTATCCCTGATTCTTCTTTACCTGTCAGCAAGATGCCCTGTAGATTTTCAGGACTGAGGACTCGTATAACACAGATTCCTTATTTTTAGCAACAGCCGTGCAGTTACCTGTATATGAGTACTCCTGTTCACAGATGCTTGCGTCGAAAGCTTGATTCTTATTTAGAACTTAGGAAGATGTCGTATGTTTTTTTGGAGATTGAGAAAACATGTCACCCACATTCCGCATTCTTTCTGAGGAAAAATCAGTGCATTTGTCTGTACATGAGTTTTTCATTTCCGTAGTTTATGCTTCAAAAACCCAAATTCTGGTTTAGCCCTTAGCAAGAAACCCTGAAGTTTTATTAGAATGGAGGACACCTGTAAACCAGATTCCTTATACTCCTTTAGCAATATACAGTGCAGTTTCCTGTATATGAGGACTCTCATTATCCAGCTTCCTACTCCCAAAACCTGAATGGCAGTTTTCTCTTAGCAAGACAGTCTTTAGGTTTTTGCGAAGGACGCCTCGTGTAACCAAGATTCCTTATTCTTCCGTAGCAACAGGTCATGTAGTATTCTGTACATGAGGACCCCCATTACTGAAATTCCTGCTTCCTTCTCAGCAAGACGCCAAGATACTTCCTGGTGACCTAGAAATCCAGATGTTTGTATATCAAGAGAAAGACTGCCATAAAGTTCTTGAGGAATTGGAACCCAAGATTCCTGTTCCCTTTTCAAAAGACACACTAAAAATGTGACGACATTGAAGCACAGAATACTGATTAAACCTTACCAAGAGACTTTGTAGATTTAGGCGATAGAGAACTCCAAGAACCAGATTCCGTTTGCGTTCTCAGCAAGATGCCCTGAATTTCCCTGTCCATGTGGATTCCAAAACTCTGTGTACAAAAATGCAGATGCTCAGATGTTTCCTAGGAACGTGGAATCCATGGATCCTAGCTGCATTTTAATAATTCGTACTAAATATTTAACAACTGCAAAACCCTCGTCCCCTCTACAATTAAAGTACAAACGGAAATTTAAGGATCACCAAGTTCATCTTAAGACCAAAATTACATCCAAACATGGCAATATGATACTTTTTTTCCGGGAATCTGGCCTTAATTGTCCCAAGGAATTTAAGGGATTTGTACTACTAGATACCCGATTACAACTCCCAAGAGGACCAGAATACTGCTGGGGTTCTAAAAGGCTGAATCATAATACCCACAAGTCAAATATCTCTGAAACATGAGACGAGCTCAAACCTTGATTCTTGTTTATACCGCAGCAAGTCAACCTGAAAATTTTTCGGATTGTGGAGCAGTGTATCACAGATTCCTTATTCTTCTTTACCAAGGGGCCATGCAGTATCCTGTATATGAGGACTCCCTTTCCCCAGAATCCTGTTTGGAAACGCTGATTCTTGTTTTGCCATTAGCAACATGTCATGTAGATATTGTGACAGAGGAATCGTGTAAAAGAGGTTTCTAAGTTCTCCTTAGCTAGAGATCATGTAGATTCTGCATATGAAGACTGCTATAACCTATATTCCAGCTACTAAACCCTGATTCTTGTTTAGCCCACAGCAGACGGCGTGTTGATTTTAAGGACTGATGACTGCTATAACCCCGATCCTTTTTCACCCTTGACAAGGGGCTGTGTATTTTCCTGTATATTAAGACTCTCATTAGATATATCCTGCTTCGAAACTCTGATGCTTTGTATAACTTTCCAAGATGCTCTGTAAATTTTTGGGATTGAGGGCTCGTGTAACCCAGATTCCTTATTCTTTCTTAGCAGAAGGTCATGTCGTTGCCTGTAAATAAGGACTCCATTTTCCAGATTCATGCTGGAAAACACCATGATTCGTGTTTAGACAAAAGCAAGATGACCTTAAGCTTTTTGGGGATTGAGGATCTGAGTAACGCAGATTCCTTATACATACTTAGCAATAGGCACTGAAGTTTCCTTTATGTGAGAACTGCCCATTACCCAGATTCCTACTTCAAAAACCTGATTCCCGGTTACGTCTTAGAAGAGGGCCTATAGTTTTGGGATTGAGGACTCATATAAAGAAGATTCCTTATACTTTCCTAAGCAATATTACGTGTACTTTCCTGTATATGACGACCTCCAATACCCAGCTTCC
>NW_007164320.1:0-942 GCF_000164805.1 Carlito syrichta
AAAATCACCGTTGTTATTCAACTACGAGAACCTAATGACAAACCTACGAAAAACACAACCCCTTATAAAAATTATTAATCAATCATTCATTGATCTCCCCGCACCCTCTAATATTTCCGCATGATGAAATTTCGGCTCCCTCCTAGGAATTTGTCTAGGACTTCAAATCATCACAGGACTATTCTTAGCCATACACTACACATCAGATACAATAACCACATCTTCCTCCGTAACACATATCTGCCGAGATGTAAACTACGGATGAATTATCCGATACTTACATGCAAATGGAGCATCTATATTCTTCCTCGGCCTATTTATACACGTAGGCCGAAGCCTATACTATGGCTCCTTCACCTTCCTAGAGACATGAAATATTGGAATCCTATTATTATTCACTGTTATAGCAACAGCATTTATAGGTTATGTACTCCCATGAGGACAAATATCATTTTGAGGCGCCACCGTCATTACCAATCTCTTATCAGCCATCCCCTATATTGGCACCAACCTAGTTGAGTGAATTTGAGGAGGTTTCTCAGTCGACAAAGCCACCCTCACATAATTCTTCGCCTTCCACTTTATCCTCCCATTCGTAGTAACAGCCTTTGTGATTGTTCATCTCCTGTTTCTCCATGAAACCGGATCTAACAACCCCTCAGGAATCTCTTCTGATACCGACAAAATTCCATTTCACCCATACTTTACAATTAAAGACATTCTGGGTCTAATAATTTTAATACTACTCCTCATAATCCTAGTTCTCTTTATACCAGATCTCCTAGGAGACCCAGACAACTACACTCCAGCCAACCCCCTAAACACCCCTCCTCATATCAAACCAGAATGATATTTCTTATTCACATACGCTATTTTACGATCTATTCCCAGCAAGCTAGGAGTGTTCTAGCCCTAGTAATATCTATCCTAATTTTAGCCATC
>NW_007164321.1:0-10813 GCF_000164805.1 Carlito syrichta
TTACTGATTTGTGTCTCAACCACATGACTCTCTGCACAAGGCTTGAAGTACAGGGTTGGTCCCTGTCTTATTCCAACAAGATGTTCTGTATGTACTTTCTTTGTAAGGGTCCCATCCACCATTAGAGAGTAAAGCTCTTCCCAACTTCTAGGAAACTAGCTCAACTGTGAAACATCCTGGAAGAAACTTGAATTCCAAATTTCCATTGCCCCTTATTGAGTCTTTGAGGAAACTAGCACTGGCTCTTTCTCCATGGCTTTAACTTCTGGGGAACAGCCATGAGTCATCCTTGACTCACTGTGCAAGAATACTTGGGCAGCCACTAGAGACCAACTCTGCATCTATCTTTTCAGACCCTTCCAGAGGTTCATCTATCTTCAGTGGCAATCACTATTACACTGGAGAAGTTGAATTCCAAGCAGAACACTGCTATTGGCTCAATAGTATCCCTTCAATATGTTGACATCCTAAGCCCCAGAATATCAGCATGTCACTATATTTGGAGATAGGGTCTTTAAGAAGGCAACTAAATTAAAATGAGGTGATATGGGTGGGCCTTAATCCAACATGACTGGTGTCCTGATAGGAAGTGGATATCAGAACACAAACACATATACACAGAGGAAAGACCCTGTAAGGACACAGAAAGAACACAGCCATCTACAAGGTAGGTAGAGAAGCCTCAGAAGAAACCAAGAGTGATGACATCTTGATCTCAGACTTCTGGCCTCCAGAACTATGAGAAAATAAACATTTGCTATTTAAGTCACCCAGTCTGTGACATTTTGTTATGGCAACCCTATAAAACTAATACAGATGCCAAAGAGCTTCCCAGAGAGAAAGGCCTGAAAATAAATTGTTGCAAAACAGATTTTGTCACAAAGTAGGCTTTGGCCTACTCACAATTTTATTGAACATGTGTTCTATCCTTACCTTCTCTATAAGTGATTACCTTGAATGAGAGTAAGAATGTAATTTTGGATTGGCAAAGGAAGCTTTAGGTTATGTTTTTATATAGTATCCATCACAATAGTACTGGGCAGATTGATAAGGCTGCTGCCTTTGCAAACTATAAAGAGATTTGAAAGAGAAAGAACTTACTATTTTCCCAAGCAGGTAGAGAGAGTTTTATGAGAAAAAAAAAAAGTTAGCTGTGACTTATTCCAGAGTAAATGCTCTCTGCCTTAGGCAACCTGAAAGGCAGCCTCAGGCAAGTCATTCACCTCAGAAACAAGTACAAGTCAGGTGACTGCCCCAAGCCCCTGCCTGGAGAGCTATGCCAGACAGCAGAGAAAAGACCACATCTATATAAAATGTTAATTATAGAGAGAATTGAGAGATAAGCTGCCTAAACACACAAAACAGGTGGTAATTGTGAGAAATGAATTCCACCTGTCCAAAATCAAACGATGGACACGGAGACATAGAGTGCAGCAGAAGTGAGACTTTAACGGTGGTCTTGCAATATCGGTGTCTGGTTTGCAGGCACACTGGAGCTGTTACAGTTAGCATATTTGTACCCTAGAACGCTAGGTCCTCCCCTGTCTCCCATAGGTTGGTCTCCACAGGGTCATAACTCTTTCCCAGACGTTGCCTGCATGGCATACATCAATTGGGTCACATAATTTCTTCATTTGCATGTTCTATTTGCTGATTGGTTTAGAGTGTTTCATTTTGATTATCTCCCTCCAAAATTTGAACAGAAAAGCCCACCAAAGTGAAAGCTTGTGTAAAAGAGAACAAAGAAGCAGGAAGTGACTCAGCAAAGGCGTTTAAACATGACTCAGGGTTCATTTTGAAAATAAATCATTCTATTTCTTACAATCTTCCCCCTCTTTTTCTTTAAGTATTTTTTATTTTATTTTCATTTTATTTACTTTCAGATATAATCATGAGATCAGTTTCAAATTTATCAAGTAATTCTTGACTCTCCTCTTCAAAATTCAATTCAGTTTTCATAACGTAAGTGTAATTCATGGGTATTTTCTTTGTTATGGCCCTCTCTATAAGTTCTTTAATAAGACCTCTGACGCAGGGAATTATACAGTAACCCAAGGCAATTAATATCCCTATTAGTGTTATAAGGGAAGCGAATATAGATATTATTGTTCCTTTCCATTTTACAAACTAATTATCTAACCAATCTGTAAAAGGATCACTAAAACCAGAGTTTTCAGCTAGTTCATTGGTTAGAGCACTAAGTCATTATAATGCTTTGGTGATGGTGATGGTTCCATCAGGAGTTGTATTGTCTGGGATAAACGTACAGCATTGTCCCCCTTTTTCGACTAACATCATGTCTAGTGCCATACGACTTTCTCATGTCATTCTACTTGTAGCATCTAATTGCTCAGCTACTTCTTTAATTGCATTCCTGGTATGATTAATAAATCTCTGCTGATTATAGTAGATGTAATTGACGTTTTTATATATAGTTACCCACCAAAAGAGAGATTCAAATCCTGCTGCTATTTGATTTTGAGTCTTAGATTCATTAGGGACTCCCTGGGGAACACCTATGGCATCAAGATACACATTGAAATCAAATGATTCAGGTACTGGTGGCCCAGGCAGTGACCGTTTACACCTGACCTTGGTAGCCATTAGCGGGTTTTGAAATGCCAGGATGTATGGGTTGGCCAGTTGAACCAAAGCACAAGTTCCTGTCCATTTGGGTGGCAACAGGACTGTAAGGTCTTTTTACCACAGTGCCATCAAACATTCACTTGGAGGATGTTGAAGTTTGGGTAGTTGCCCTCAGTTGCTTCAGAGTCATCCAGGACATGGGTGCAAGAGTGCATATGTCCTACAGGAGTCGTGAAACTCTCTCCCCATCTAGAGAGACATGAAGGGTGATTTGCCTTTCCTATAGAGAAAGGAGGAGGCACCTTCGGATTTGACTTCTGCATGGATGGGCAAAGCAAGGAAAGACTTCGGCAAATCTTGTTTCCCCATGCATCCTTGTCTTGGTATAGGGCCAACATACAGTTCATTTCATCAGGATCTGTGTCTAAATTAATGGAAAATGGAACCATTTGAGCCTGGATTGGTGTTCCAATTAATGGGAAATGGAGCCATTTGAGCCTGTGGCCGCCTTGTAGCACAAGCGTAACAACTTCTTTTGTTAAGGCTTGATACTGTGAATTTTATCCATTCAACACAGACATTTGGATCCCCCATATCCTATTTTGATTTCCATGATTTGTTTTAGGTCTGTTACTTCTATGATGATAACCTCAGATGGGCCATTTTAAAATATTGTTGGATTTAGTTTCCAAAACTGTGGATGATTGAGGCTCTGAGTTTGGGTTTTATTAATAGGCAGTGAGGATGCAATTAACCTTATCTGAAAGATACCCAAAGGATCTTCTTCTGATATATCTGCTTGTAGCCCATATTTTCGAATTAGTGATGGTTTTCTATCTAGGATTTGGGACTGAGCTATTGTTAGCAGTAATATATTATATTGGAAATGCTGACAATTAAGAGGGGTTGACCCTTTTGTGATTTGGTTCTAATCTTTCAATCCCTTGTTAAATCCCTTTTCAGGAGGTGTACATCCTTTAAATTGGGTGGTCCAGAGAACACTATACCAAGAATAGCAAGGATGCCTAGTTTTTTATGTTGCCACAAGACTCCATGTTGGTATCTGAACATGATAATATTACTTAGGGACAGAGATATTTGTCCATTTCAGGAAGCTTTTTTCTATCATAAAGGCTTCCACAGGATAAGACAGAATAAGCATCAAACCTGATAGTTATGGGAGAGGTAGTTTTTGTGATACTAATGGTAAAAATGACGTTTGCTATTCCAAATAATATAGCAGCACCTTTAAGGGAGACAACAGTTCCATGGTTGTTCAATACTGAAAGGGCCGTTATATAAGCGTTTAACAAGGAAGGAAATAAACATACATATAATGAGCATTTCACAGGGAAAGAAATAAACATACATATAATTAGAAACACTATAGGTAGTGCTATGAGAAAAGGCACAGAGGAATACATCCGGTTTTTCTGAATTTCTACTTTAAGGGTTCAGTTTGAGAGACCTCTCATTTATTGGATATACTTTCTTTTACCACAGTTTCTTTTAGTGATTTCTTGACTCGCATGTGATGTGTCCACCTTTTTTCAGCAGTCTGCACAGCCGTCTCAGTTGTCAGAAGCACTTGATAAGGTCCTTCCCAACTTGGTTGGTGTTTAGTTTCCTTCCAGGATTTGATCAGCACCCAATATCCAGGCTGGAACTGGTGAACTATAAATTCAAGAGGAGGAATTTGAGCAGGGAACCCCTCTTCATGAGTAGACAGATTATTTTCATCAATAATTGAATACACATTCTGTTTTTTACCTTTGATTATTCTGGAGGAGCCATCTACGAATAACCTTATACCATCACAGAGTGGCTCCTCCTTTAAATTCAGTCTGATTTTAGTTTGGTATTCTATGATATCTGAACAGTTATGATATAGAGTGTCTTTGTTTCCTTCCTCCTCAGCCTGTAGAAAGTTGGCTAAATTTACATAAGAGTCTGTGATTAACATTAGATCTTCCCTTTCTAATAATATAGCTTCATATTTAAAATTCTGGAATTAGTCAACCAGTGACCAACTTTTTTATTTAAGATGGCCCTAACCTGGTGCAAAAGTTAACTTACAAGTTTTTTCCACTAGTAGAGCAGTTGTGCAAGGGCCTGAACACATTCCAGCAAGCCCCCAACACAACGTCTAATAATTTGGACATAATAGCTATAGACTGCTTTCTTCTCCCCTCTTCCATGGGTAAGTACTCCAACAGCTACTCCCTGTCATTTGTAACAAACAAGTAAAAGCATTTTTTCTAAGGAGATAAGTGCAAGAACAGGAGCTGTAATTAAGGTTTGTCTTAGTTTTTCTAAATCCTGTATTTTTTCTTTAGTCCATTGGAGACAGTTTGGTGCATTCTCCATATGAATCAATCCATAGTCTGTAGTAATCTATGAGACCTAAGAATTTCCTGAGTTCACTTTTTTTATTTTAGGCCTGGGGTAGTTAATTATTCCAGCTATTCTTTCTGGATTGATTCTCCATTTGTCTGCACTAATTAGATGTCATTCCCCTTTCCTCATCAGTAAATAAAATATTCATAATTGCCATGAATTCTACCCAGGTATTTATATTAGGTCTGAGGAATTGATCAACTTGGTCAGTCAATCCTAGAGGGTTGTCTAGTAGTGATTTCATTTATTTTTTAAAGTTTCTTACTTCAAGAAAGTTTGAGTTGCTAACTTAATTTCAGACAAAATACCCTTTAAGCTATCAAAAATTTTAAAAGAAGATACAGAAGGTCACTATATAATGATAAAAGATACAGAAGGTGAAAAAGATACAGAAGATCACTATATAATGATAAAAGTTTCAATCCACCAACAAGAAATATCCATCCTAAACATATACGCACCCAACATAGGAGCACCAAATTTCATAAAGTAGCTTCTAGGCAAACTTTAAAAAGAAATTGACTCTAACACTGTCATAGCTGGAGACCTTAATATCCCATTCATAACTCTAGACAGATCATCAAGACAAAATATCACCAAGGAGATCTGGAACCTCAATGTGACTCTTGACCAAATGGACTTAACTGATACCTACAGAACACTCCACCCAATGATCACAGAATATACATTCTACTCATCACCATATAGAATGTACTCAAAGATAAATCATATCCTTGGCCAAAAATCAAGCATAAACAAATTTTGTAAGATTGAAATTTTGTCATGCTTCTTAGACCACAGTGGAATAAAAATAAATATCAACAACAACAAAGTTTCCCTCAAACCCACAAAGACATGGTTACTAAATAGCATGATGCTAAGCAACTTGTGGGCCAACATGGAAATCAAAACAGAGATTAAAATATACTTGGAAACAAATGAAAATGAAGAAATGTCTTACCAAAACATCAGGGATGCCATGAAAGCAGTAGTAAAAAGGGAATTCATGACATCTGCAACACACATGAAGGCATGTAAAGATCACAAGTTAACAGCCTAACAAGTCACCTAAGGAAGCTGTAAAAGGAAGACCACCAAAACCCTAACTCTAGCAGAAGATTCCAGATCACCAAAATAAAAGCTCATATCCAGGACACAGAAGACAAAAAGATAATACAAAAGAAAAAAGGAAAAAAAAGCTAGACTGACCAAGAAAAAGAGAGGAAAAGCCCACTTAAACTGAATCAGAAACACAAAAGATGAAGTCACAACTGAACCTGAAGAAATACAAAAGATTATCAGAGACTACTATATACACTTGTATGGAAACATAAACTTGAAAACCCAAAGGAAATGGAGGACTTTCTGACATCACACAACCTCCACAGGTTGAAACAAGAAGAAATTGAGACCCAAAATAGACCAATAACAATCCAGAAAATTGACCATGTCATATGAAAACTACCTACAAGAAAAAGCACTGGATCAGGTGGCTTTCCAGCAGAATTCTACAAAACATACAAGGAGGAGCTGGTACCAATCCTATTGAAAGTGTCCCAGGCAATTGAGAAGGATGGAACTCTCCCCAAATCATTTTATGAAGATAATATCACATTGATACTCAAGCCAGGTAAAGACCCAACAAAGAAAGAGAACTACAGGCCAATATCCTGGATGAACATAGATGCGAAAATTCTCAGCAACATCCTAGCAAACTGGATTCAACACCACTTCTCAAAAATCATCTTCCACAAGTAAGTAGGCTTCATTCCTGGGATGCAAGGCTGGTTCAACATTTGCAAGACCATAAACATAATTAAATACATCAACAGTCAGAAAAACAAAAACCACATGATATATCATTAGATGCAGAAAAACTTTGGATAAAGTCCAGCACCCCTTCTTCATAAAAACCCTCAAATATATAGGCAAAGATGGAACATACCTCAAAATAATAAGAGCTATCTATGAGAAACCCACAGCCTGCATACTGCTAAACAGAGAGAAATTGGAAGCAATTCCCCTGAAAACTGAAACAAGACAAGGATGCCCATTCTCACCACCCCTGTTCAACATAGATTTGGAAGTCCTAGTTAGAGCAATCAGAGAAGAGAAGGTGACCAGTGGTATCCAAATAGGAAAAGAGGAAATCAAATTATTCCTCTTTGCAGATGACATGATTCTATACCTTGAAAACCCAAGAGACTCTGTCAAAAACTTCCTTGCACTGATAAAGGACTTTGGTAAAGTCTCAGGGTATAAAATAAATGTGCAAAAGACAATCGCATTTCTATACACCAATAATAAACAAACAGAAACCCAAATAAAAAGCACAATCCCATTCACAATAGCCACAAAAAAATAAAATACCTTGACATCTCCCTAACCAGAGACATGAAGGACCTTTATAATGAAAACTGCAAAACACTGCTCAAAGAAATCAAAGATGACACAAACAAGTGGAAAAATATTCCATGCTCATGGACTGGAAGAATCAACATTGATAAGATGTCCATTCTACCTAAGGCAATCTACAGATTTAACACAAATAAAATTACCAGCAACATTCTGCTCAGACCTAGAAACAACAACACAAAAATTCACATGCAAATATAAATGACCACAAATAGCCAAACAATCCTCAGCTAAAAACAAAAAACAAAAATACAAAGCAGGAGGTATCACACTCCCAGACTTTAAACTTTATTATAAAGCTACAATAATCAAAACAGCCTGGTATTGGTACAAGAGTAGGCTCATAGACCAATGGAAAAGGATTCAGATTCCAGGAGCAAAACCTCAATTTCTCAACTAACTCATCTTCAACAAAGCCTCTGTCATCAGCCACTGGGGAGAGAAGAACTTATTCAGTAAGTGGTGCTGAGAAAATTAACTTAAGATTAATTTGCAGAAGATTGAAACAGGACCACTACCTATCCCCAAACACAAAAATCAATTCAAAATGGATCAGAGACCTAAAAGTAAAACCTCAAATTATAAGAACCTTATAAAATGTAGGAGACACTCTTATGGAAATTGGAACTGGCAACCAATTCCTGATCAAAACGCCAAGTGCCCATGCCATAAGAGACAAGGTAGACAAATGGGACCTTATCAAACTGACAAGCTTCTGCAAAGCCAAAGAAACCATCAAGAGAGCAGGGAGACAGCCCACAGACTGGGAAAAAACGTTTTCCAACTCTGTCTGACAAAGGCCTAACATCGAGGATCTACAAGGAACTCAAATGTGCTGAAAAGAAAAAACAATCAGTCCCATTACAAAGTGGGTAAAAGACATGAATAGACAGTTCTCTAAAGAAGACATATGAACAGCCAATAAATACATTAAAAAATGTTCAGCCTCACTAGTCGTCAAAGAAATGCAAATTAAAACTACACTGAGATACCACCTAACTCCATTCAGAATGGCCATCATCAATAACTCAAAAAATAACAGATGCTAGAGAGGATGTGGTGAAAAGGGAACCCACTTCTACACTGTTGGTGGGACTGTAACTAGTACAGCCTCTGTGGAAAACAGAGTGGTGATTCCTAAAAGTTCTAAAAATCGACCTTCCATATGACCCTGCAATCCCCCTACTGGAAATATACCCAGAAGAACTCAAATCACTCTATAAAAAAGATACCTGCACACGTATGCTTATCGCAGCATTGTTCATAATAGCAAGAACATGGAATCTACCAAGATGCCCATCAAAAGAGGACTGAATTAAAAGAAAGTGGTACATATGCACAATGGAATATTACACAGTTATAAAGAAGAACAAAATCATGAACTTTGCATCAACCTGGATGAACTTAGAGTCTATAATACTGAGTGATCTTTCACAGAAACAAAGAACTGAGTATCACATGTTGTCACTCATAAGTGGACCTTGAACAACTATTGTAATAATATAAGAAAAGGATTGTCAGTAGTGGGGAACTTCGAGGACATGGGTTGGTGGGAATTGGGATTGCCAGTAGTGGGAAACTGCCTGAGGAAGGGAGGGCACACCTCATCAACAAGGGTACCTGGACAATGAATATTTGTATACCTAACCCTGAATTGTACCCCACAAATTTAAAATAAAAAAATTAAAGGTGAAAAAAAAGTCTTACTTCTGTGCTAGAGAGTGGGGCAGTTACAAAGTCAATTTTTCCCTGCCCCAATGGAACTTCCCTTAAGGGGAATAGTTTTTCATTTTTGTTTGAATCTCCAGGAGGAAAGGGAAAACTTTCAATGCTTTTTTGGCATTATTCCAATTCCCTTTTCAAGTTAGAATATATATGTTGGGAGTTCGTGTGCCTTGACTCCTGTATTTCCTATAGCTCCACATTCCTGGCCATTCTCCCTCTTCCAAATTCTTGATTTTCCTGAGGATTGTAAGGCGAGGGAATACAGGAAAGTGAATCCCAAGGTTTTTTCTTTTCTTCTGGGGGTCCAGATTTTTCTTCTTCCCCATTTCCCATTCTAAGGGGGAACATGGGAAGGGCCTTTGGTAGTCAACAAAGAGCATATTCTCTCTCCTCAGATGAGACAGAGGACTTATTGTTTATATAGATCACTAAAGTTTAGCAATCCCCATCTTCGTCAGAGTCAAATTCAGGCCAAAAGGTTGAGGGCTGATGGACTGGAGTTTTAGTTCATAAAAAACAAGAAAAATTCAATCATTTTTTTCCCTCCCTTTTTCTTAGTCCTAGAATCAACATTCCAGTTTTCCAACACTCGCCCCAATGGACTATCTGGGGGAATTTTAAAGAAGCTTTCCTGACCTCTCTTTCTAGGCCTGGAATGTTTATAACCCATTCTCAGTTACCAGGTAAGCTGTGTGATTTTGGAGTTTCCCAAAAGGGTGCTCAACTTCCCTTACTGTAAGTTTCTTACAGACCTTAAGACTCCAGGTGTTTCCTGAGGTGCTCAATTTCCCTTATTGGAGGTTTTTTTGCAAACTTCAGGACTTGCTTCGTCCATCTCCAGCCGTTTCCCTCGTGGGACTACAAAAACACAGATTGGGACTCCACAATTGCTTCGTATCTTAGGATACATCTCAGTCACACATACTCAACCTCCGAGAATGCCCCAACCACCAAGGCAGTACTTATAGTCCAATTTTCTCTACCTTGGTTTGTGCACGAGGTTGCCTGGTTGCTGCGGTGCCGTGTTTTTTTGTTTTGTTTTGTTTGTTTGTTTGTTTGTTTGTTTGGTGTGTCACTTCTGCTGCCTCTAAAACTATAGTCTCGAGTTTATCTCCAGTCCTGCCAGCAGCCAAGTCGCCCAAGCAGAGTTGGCCACCTGAAATTGGGTAGGACATGTCTCCCTCTCTGCTGGGGGTCCCCTCCCACAGATGCGGAGTATCCCAGACAAGCCCCCAAATTGTGAGAAATGAACTCACCTGTCCAAAATCAAAGGATGGACACGAAGACATGGAGTGCAGCAGAAATGAGACTTTAATGGCGGTCTTGCACGATCGGGTGTCTGGTGGGCAGGCACTCTGGGGCTGTTAGTTTGCATATTTGTAACCTAGAATACTATTCCCCCCCAGTCTCCCATAGGCTGGGCTCCACAGGGTCACAACTCTTTCGCGGATGTTGCCTACATGGAACAC
The DNA here is from genome assembly GCF_000164805.1 of Carlito syrichta. Classification (NCBI taxonomy): domain Eukaryota; kingdom Metazoa; phylum Chordata; class Mammalia; order Primates; family Tarsiidae; genus Carlito; species Carlito syrichta. The sequence continues at coordinate 10,593 of NW_007164321.1, forward strand.
ATCAATTGGGTCACGTAATTTGTTCATTTACATGTCCTATTTGCTGATTGGTTTAGAGGATTTCATTTTGATTGGTTCCCTCCAAAATTTGAACAGAAAAGCCGCCAAAGTGAAAGCCTGTGAAAAAGAGAACAAAGAAGCAGAAAATGACTCAGCAAAGGCATTTAAACATGGCTCAGATTTATTTTGAAAATAAATCGTTCTATTCTTACATAATGACT
>NW_007164322.1:0-803 GCF_000164805.1 Carlito syrichta
TCCAAGCAACTGGAATTCAAGGTCACCACGAAATGTCTCGGCATCTTGCTGAGAATGAAGCAGGAATTCCAGTAATGGCAGTCCTAATACACAGAACACTACACGACCTGTTGTTATGGAAGAATAAGGAAACTTGTTTACTTGAGTCCTCCATCCCAAAAATCTTCAGACCATCTTGTGAAGAGATAACCACCATTCAGATTTTGGGAGTAGGAATCTAGATAATGGGAGTCCTCGTATACAGAAAACTGCACTGTCTATTGCTAAGGAAGAATAAGGAATCTGGTTCACACGTGTCCTAAATCCCCCCAAAAAACTTCGGGGTGTCTTGCTAAGGGCTAAACACGAATTTGGGTTTTTTAAGCATAATCTAGGGAAATTAAATCCTCATATAAAGGCAACTGCACGGACTTTTCCTAAGAAAGAATAAGGAATCTGGGTGACATGTGTTCTCAATCCCCAAAAAACTACACGGCGTCTTCCTAAGGTCTAAACAAACATCAGTGTTTCGAAGCATATATCTTGGAAAGTGAGTACTCATATACAGGCAACTGCATGGCTGTTGCTAAAAATAAGGAATCTGTGTTATACTAGTCTTCAGTCCTGAAAATCTGTAGGGCATCTTGCTGAGGACGAAAGAAGAATCAGGGATTCAAGGCATGAATGTGGGTAATAGCAGTCCTCATATACTGGAAACTACACGACCTCTTGCTAAGAAAAAAGAAGAAATCTGTGTTCGACCGCTCCTCTATCAATAAATCTACAGGGCGTCTTACTAATGGCTACACAAGAATCAGGGTTTG
>NW_007164323.1:0-349 GCF_000164805.1 Carlito syrichta
CTGTCAGCATAAACATCTGAATCATAGACAGATTCTCAACTGCACATGGGGTGTTCACAGAGCGACCAGCTTTAGAGCCAGGAAAATGGGATTTCAGGGAACAAATGTCTCTGGGTGAAGGATGTGATGAGCCCCTGGCCTTACTTGGCAGAAGGTTCCTTTTTCCAAATCGGAGGATCGGCAAGCCTGTGCACATTTTTCACCACGAAGAGGAGAGCCAGCAGGAACCCAACCAGGCAGATTCGGGAAATTCCACACCAAAAGGGGGGCCACCTTTGGGGGAGTGGGAGCTGAAAGGTGCCAAGGTTGGGGGACCCTCACATGTGGAGTGGGCAAGGGGGAAGGACTG
>NW_007164324.1:0-690 GCF_000164805.1 Carlito syrichta
AGGATCGGCAAGCCTGTGCACATTTTTCACCACGAAGAGGAGAGCCAGCAGGAACCCAACCAGGCAGATTCGGGAAATTCCACACCAAAAGGGGGGCCACCTTTGGGGGAGTGGGAGCTGAAAGGTGCCAAGGTTGGGGGACCCTCACATGTGGAGTGGGCAAGGGGGAAGGACTGATGGCAGAACCTTTGCAAGAGAATGGATTTCTTTTTTCTTTCTTTCTTTCTTTCTTTCTTTCTTTCTTTCTTTCTTTCTTTCTTTCTTTCTTTCTTTCTTTCTTTCTTTCTCTTTCTTTCTTTCTTTCTTTCTTTCTTTCTTTCTTTCTTTCTTTCTTTCCTTTCTTTCTTTCTTTCCTTGTTTTCTTTTCTCACAAGTTTTCTCAGGCTGCTCTCAATCCACCCAACTTGGGCCAACCTCTCAGCCTGGTCCTTCCAAACTGCTGAAATCACAAGCTTTCCATTTGGTCTACATCCTGGTCTTCCTTCCAGGTCTTGAACTCTGGGCTGTAGGTGATTCTCCCACCAAGGTCTCCCCTCACCCAAGGTTTTCTCAGTTTTGCTTGAGGTTGAAGTGGGACTTGCTATGGTGTCCAGCCTGGTCTCAAGCTCCCGGGATATGGCCGTCATCCTGTCTAGGCCTCCATGTGTGCAGAGGAGCCAGGTGTCAATAGCCCTGCTGTCTCTGCCTCCT
>NW_007164325.1:0-810 GCF_000164805.1 Carlito syrichta
TCAAATGTGGTTAGCAGAGGGGAGAGAATGGAGCAGATAGTGGGTTGAAAAGGGGAGTGGAGAGATAGAGGAGTAAAGGGGGAAACAAACGAGTGTGCCAACAAATAGAGAGAGAGGCCTATACTGAAACAGATAAAAACAATAGACCACAGCTACAGTCGAACCAACTCTCATACAAACAAAAATAAAACATATAGTGATGCTAACATACCAGCTATCCAACCACCTTATTAGTGTGCTGTTCCTCTATACAAAGACATGGTTTACAGACAGAGTAAAAGAGAAAAGAAAAGGAAAAGGAAAAGAGAAAAAAGGGAACAATACAGTAGGAATAGAATTAAGTCATTAAACTAATAGAATCAATGAAGCACACTCTGAGACATTTCGTTTAAGTCCAATGTCCTTTCAGGTCTGATTTCTCGTTTTCTTTTCAAGCTGGTAAATTAGTTTGTAGTTAGGGTCATTTCCCCTGATGTGCTGTGAAGGACAGTTCAGATTAACCTCGGTTCAGAAGTTTGGTCTATGTCTTTATCAAGGTTGTTTCTCCCGTTTCGGTGTTGTTACCTTGAATCGCCAGCAGGTGGTGCTATCTCATCTGCTCGCCCCAGAGGGGGTGGGGCCGGACAGGAACAAGATGGCTGCCTGCCTCCGAGCAGGCAACAGGATCCCCACGCCAGGCGGACAGGACAGTCTCGGATGCAGGAGCGGTGGCAGTGATCCCAGCAGATCTTCCCTGAAGCGGTTTGGTGTGAGTCTCCTCCGGCCGGGTAGTGATGAGCTACCCGTGCCAGAGGCCGCGGCGGCAGCGGC
>NW_007164326.1:0-685 GCF_000164805.1 Carlito syrichta
TTCATACAAACAAAAAATAAAACATATAGTGATGCTAACATACCAGCTATCCAACCCACTTAATTAGTGTGCTGTTCCTCTATACAAAAGACATGGTTTACAGACAGAATAAAAGAGAAGAAAAGGAAAAGGAAAAGAGAAAAAAGGGAACAATACAGTAGGAATAGAATTAAGTCATTAAACTAATAGAATCAATGAAGCACACTCTGAGACATTTCGTTTAAGTCCAATGTCCTTTCAGGTCTGATTTCTCGTTTTCTTTTCAAGCTGGTAAATTAGTTTGTAGTTAGGGTCATTTCCCCTGATGTGCTGTGAAGGACAGTTCAGATTAACCTCGGTTCAGAAGTTTGGTCTATGTCTTTATCAAGGTTGTTTCTCCCGTTTCGGTGTTGTTACCTTGAATCGCCAGCAGGTGGTGCTATCTCATTTGCTCGCCCCAGAGGGGGTGGGGCCGGACAGGAACAAGATGGCTGCCTGCCTCCGAGCAGGCAACAGGATCCCCACGCCAGGCGGACAGGACAGTCTCGGATGCAGGAGCGGTGGCAGCGATCCCAGCAGATCTTCCCTGAAGCGGTTTGGTGTGGATCTCCTCCGGCCGGGTTGTGATGAGCTACCCGTGCCAGAGGCCGCGGCGGCAGCGGCGGCGGCGGGAGCGCTGGTGGGGGGAGGGGCTGCGGCAGTGGCG
>NW_007164327.1:0-1704 GCF_000164805.1 Carlito syrichta
GAGTTGGTCTGTTGGCTGGTGAGCATGCCGACTAGTTAGCTGACCTGATGGAAAGAGAGCGAGCCCACTAGTTAGCTGAACAGCTAACTGAGTTGGAAGTCAACTAGTCAGCTATGTAACTAGCTGATTTGCTAGTCAACTTAACTAGCTAACTGATTATCAAGCTGACATAACTAGCTAGCAAACAAGCTATCTATCTTTCTAGATAGCTGACTTAACTAGCTAGCTAACTGGCTAGTTAGCAGGCTAACTGACTTAACTATCTAGCTGACTAGCTAGCTGAATTGCTAACTGACTTAACTAGATAGCTGACTAGCAACCTGACTAGCTAGCTGACTTAACTAACTAGCTGAATTGTTAGCTGACTTGTTGCTTGAATTAACTAGCTAGCTGGCTAGTTAGCTGACATAACTAGCTGACTAGATAGTTGGCTGGCTAGCTGGCTTAACTAGCTAGTTATCTGGATGGCTAGCTGGCTAGGCAGCCAGCTAGCTAGCTAGTGGGCTGGCCAGCTGGCTGGTCATCCAGCTTAAATAACCAGCCAAATGTCTGGAGAGTAGGATATCAAGCCGGGTTTACTATACAGCTGGCTTAACGAGCAGGCCACATACCTGACCAGGCTGCTACCAGCCAGCTTAACTTGCCACCCAACTAGCTAATCAGCTGGCTAACCAACTTACTTAACTACATAGCTATCTGGGTAGCCAGCTGGCTTAACTAGCCAGCCACCTAGCTAGCCAGATGCCTAACCAGCTCACTTAACATGCTGACTTAACTAGCTAGCCAGTCGGCTAGCCAGTTGACTTCATTAGCTAGCTACTACATAGACAGGTGGGTAGTCAACTGATTTAATTAGCTGACTTAACCAGTTAGAAAGCTGGTTAGTAAGCTGACTTATCTCACTAGCAACCTAGCTAGCCAGATTGCTAGTCATTTGAATTAACTAGTTGACTTAGACAACTAGCCAGTTGGCTAGCCAGCTGACACAACTAGTTGACTTAAATCATTAGCCAGGCGCGTGCCCCTTCCTGGCCCGGAGCCCTCTCCTTGCGCGGCCCCGCCGGGCTGTCCCGTCGCGTCCCCCACCCTCGAACTCAAGCCACCGTGGAGCTCCGCTGCCCTGAAACGTTCACCGCGAGCGGGATTAAGAAATATGCAGATAGGAGCCGGCGGCAAGATGGCGACCGGGCAACCCGGTGTCTGAAGCCCTCTGCAAGGGAGATCTGCAGTGGGTCTCTGACTCTCGCCCCGGGAGGCTGGGGACCCCAGCATTGCAGCCTGCTCTTCAGACAGAGCTCGGCCATCGCTATCACTGGAACATCGCAATGACTGGACAGTTTTACTGCATTGCACTCTCCCGCCACTGCCGCAGCCCCTCCCCCCACCAGCGCTCCCGCCGCCGCCGCTGCCGCCGCGGCCTCTGGCACGGGTAGCTCATCACAACCCGGCCGGAGGAGATCCACACCAAACCGCTTCAGGGAAGATCTGCTGGGATCGCTGCCACCGCTCCTGCATCCGAGACTGTCCTGTCCCCCTGGCGTGGGGATCCTGTTGCCTGCTCGGAGGCAGGCAGCCATCTTGTTCCTGTCCGGCCCCACCCCCTCTGGGGCGAGCAGATGAGATAGCACCACCTGCTGGCGATTCAAGGTAACAACACTGAAACGGGAGAAACAACCTTGATAAAGACATAGACCAACTTCTGAA
>NW_007164327.1:3411-4357 GCF_000164805.1 Carlito syrichta
CAAGAAACACTTAAGAAAGTACTGAACACAGAAGAAAAAGAAAAAAGAACAACAACATTCTTCACAAGAGTACAGGCAAAAGATTAAAAACACACATGAACCAACTCCAAAACCCAAAGAAAGACAACAAATAAACAGGAACAACTCTGTAAGAACCTTATGACAGGGATCAACTCTTGCATTTCAATTATTAGCCTAAATGTGAACGGACTAAATGCACCACTGAAAAGACATAGATTGGCAAAATGGATAAAATATCATCAGGCAACAATCTATTGCCTTCAAGAGACTCACCTCACTAGAAAGGACATCCACAGACTCAAAGTAAGAGGATGGGAAACAAACTTCCAGGTGAACGGAATACAAAAGAAAGGAGGAGTAGCCATCTTAATTTCAGAGAAAGTACCCTTCAAACTATTAAAAATCAAAAAAGATACAGAAGGCCACTACATAATGATAAAAGGCTCAATCCATCAACAAGAATTATCTATCCTAAATATATATGCACCCAACATAGGTGCGCCAACTTTCATAAAGCAGCTTCTTGGAAAACTAAAGAAAGATATTGGCTCTAACACTATCATAACTGGGGACTTCAATACCCCACTCACAACCCTAGACAGATCATCAGGACAAAAAATCAGCAAGGAGATCCGGAACCTCAATGTAACTTTGGACCAAATGGACTTAATTGATACCTACAGAACACTCCATCCAAAGACCACAGAATACACATTCTACTCATCACCACATGGAACATATTCTAAGATTGACCACATACTCGGCCATAAATCAAGCATAAGCCAATTTAAAAGGACCGAAATTCTACCAAACACCTTCTCGGACCACAGTGGAATAAAAATAAACATGGATACCAGCAAAGTCCCCCCAAAACCCACAAAGACATGGACACTAAACAGCATGATGCTAAACAACTCCTGGGTCA
>NW_007164328.1:0-1233 GCF_000164805.1 Carlito syrichta
CGGCGGCGGGAGCGCTGGTGGGGGGAGGGTCTGCGGCAGTGGTGGGAGAGTGCAATGCAGTAAAACTGTCCAGTCATTGTGATGTTCCAGTGATAGCGATGGCCGAGCTCTGTCTGAAGAGCAGGCTGCAATGCTGGGGTCCCCAGCCTCCCGGGGCGAGAGTCAGAGACCCACTGCAGATCTCCCTTGCAGAGGGCTTCAGACACCGGGTTGCCCGGTCGCCATCTTGCCGCCGGCTCCTATCTGCATATTTCTTAATCCCGCTCGTGGTGAACGTTTCAGGGCAGCGGAGCTCCACGGTGGCTTGAGTTCGAGGGTGGGGGACGCGACGGGACAGCCCGGCGGGGCCGCGCAAGGAGAGGGCTCCGGGCCGGGAAGGGGCACGCGCCTGGCTAATGATTTAAGTCAACTAGTTGTGTCAGCTGGCTAGCCAACTGGCTAGTTGTCTAAGTCAACTAGTTAATTCAAATGACTAGCAATCTGGCTAGCTAGGTTGCTAGTGAGATAAGTCAGCTTACTAACCAGCTTTCTAACTGGTTAAGTCAGCTAATTAAATCAGTTGACTACCCACCTGTCTATGTAGTAGCTAGCTAATGAAGTCAACTGGCTAGCCGACTGGCTAGCTAGTTAAGTCAGCATGTTAAGTGAGCTGGTTAGGCATCTGGCTAGCTAGGTGGCTGGCTAGTTAAGCCAGCTGGCTACCCAGATAGCTATGTAGTTAAGTAAGTTGGTTAGCCAGCTGATTAGCTAGTTGGCTGGCAAGTTAAGCTGGCTGGTAGCAGCCTGGTCAGGTATGTGGCCTGCTAGTTAAGCCAGCTGTATAGTAAACCCGGTTTGATATCCTACTCTCCAGACATTTGGCTGGTTATTTAAGCTGGATGACCAGCCAGCTGGCCAGCCCACTAGCTAGCTAGCTGGCTGCCTAGCCAGCTAGCCATCCAGATAACTAGCTAGTTAAGCCAGCTAGCCAGCCAACTATCTAGTCAGCTAGTTATGTCAGCTAACTAGCCAGCTAGCTAGTTAATTCAAGCAACAAGTCAGCTAACAATTCAGCTACTTAGTTAAGTCAGCTAGCTAGTCAGTTTGCTAGTCAGCTATCTAGTTAAGTCAGCTAGCAATTCAGCTAGCTAGTCAGCTAGATAGTTAAGTCAGTTAGCCTGCTAACTAGCCAGTTAGCTAGCTAGTTAAGTCAGCTATCTAGAAAGATAGATAGCTTGTTTGCTAGCTAGTTAG
>NW_007164329.1:0-463 GCF_000164805.1 Carlito syrichta
TCCACCCCACTCGTTCTGTGGGGGTGGACCTGCTCGCCTCTCCCAGCATCTGTCTCAGGAAAAGGGAGTGCATGACTCTCAAACTATCTTGGGGGTTGGCGGGTCTACTCACATCTGTCTTCTCAGCACTCAGTGAGGCTGAGACAAAAAGTTTCCCAGATCCTGAAAGCTGAGGACAGGCTGGACACCATAGCAAGCCCCCACCTCGAACCCAAGCAAAACCCAGAAAACCTAGGGTAAGGGGAGGCCTTGGTGGGAGGATCACCTGAGGCCTAGATTTGAAGACCAGGAAGGAAGATCAGGATGTTGACTTAATGGAAAGCCTGTGAGAGGAAGGCCTGAGTTGGTTGGTTGGAGAGCAGCCAGGACTGCCTAGTGAGGGAAAAAAGAGAGAGAGGGGAAAAGAAAGAAATAAAGAAAGAAAAAGAAAGAAAGAAAGAAAGAAGGAAGGAAGGAAGGAAGG
>NW_007164330.1:0-757 GCF_000164805.1 Carlito syrichta
AGATTTGAAGACCAGGAAGGAAGATCAGGATGTTGACTTAATGGAAAGCCTGTGAGAGGAAGGCCTGAGTTGGTTGGTTGGAGAGCAGCCAGGACTGCCTAGTGAGGGAAAAAAGAGAGAGAGGGGAAAAGAAAGAAATAAAGAAAGAAAAAGAAAGAAAGAAAGAAAGAAGGAAGGAAGGAAGGAAGGAAGGAAGGAAGGAAGGAAAAAGAAAGAAAGAAAGAAAGAAAGAAAGAAAGAAAGAAAGAAAGAAAGAAAGAAAGAAAGAAAGAAAGAAAGAAGAAATCCATTCACCTGCAAAACTTCTGCCCTCAGTCCTTGCCCCAGCCCCGCATATGAGGGTCCCCCAAGTTCAGCACTTTCCAGCCCCAAGGCCACCCAATAGCTGCCCCCGATTTGGTGCAGGAGTTCCCGAGACTACCTGGCCAGGTTCCTGGCAGCTCTCTTCTCTGAGGTTAGAAATGTGCTGCAGGCAGGCTGAACCTCTGACTTGGCAATGAGGACCTTCTGCAAAGAAAGACCAGGGGCACATCCCTCACACAGAAACTATTCTTTCCCCCAATCCCATATTCCCTGGCTCTAAAGCCAGTCAGCCTGTGAAGACAGCATGTACAGTTGAGAATCTGTGTACAATTCTGAATTTTTTGGAGACAGGATCTGGCTCTGTGGCCCAGTCTGGTGCCCGGGGACACAATCATCATTCAATCCCCATCTCAAAATCGTTGCCTCAAGCACTCCTCCCATCTCATGCTCTGAA